>NC_057388.1:77764727-77888015 GCF_019320065.1 Cervus canadensis | reverse complement strand
GTGTTGAATTTTGTCAAAGGCTTTCTCTGCATCTATTGAGATAATCATATGGTTTTCATCTTTCAATTTGTTAATGTGGTGTATTACATTGATTGATTTGCAGATATTAAAGAATCCTTGCATTCCTGGGATAAAGCCCACTTGGTCATGGTGTATGATTTTTTTAATTTGTAAAAATATGGAACGCTTCACGAGTTTGTGTGTCATCCTTGCGCAGGGGCCATGCTAATCTTCTCTGTATCGTTCCAATTTTAGTATATGTGCTGCTGAAGCGAGCACTTCACGACATTTTAAATTCAGTGCATCTTGAGATGATTCTTACTCTAGACACAACTGGCTAAATGGAGAGAAAGACGTTATAAAGGCAGATGGGTGTTCTACTTACGTGGTTTGTCGATGGAATATAAGATCAGATCCTCCCAGAGTTCTGCATCATCCTGCTCCTTGGCAAACTCAATCGCTTTGTCAACGTCATGCAATTCCTCCATAATCATCTTCAGGGCACTTCGGCTGTTACCCATTCGGCCTAGAACAATGTGAGACACACGTTTAGGATAATTTATTTAAATGTTTTAAGAGAAATCACATCTCTCTCTATTTGTTTACATAGTTTGATAGCCATGACAAAAAGCGAATTTCATTCTGTGACAACTGAAACTTACTAAAATAAATAAATCCTAATTACTAGGTATTTACTTTGTACTGAGTAGTCACTTAAGTGCTTCACATGAATTACTTCGTGTAATCACTGTAATCCAAGGAAGTATGTTCTATTTCAATTTTATAAAAAAGGACAGACGTGGTAGTCACTTGCCAAGATCATATAGCTACTAAATGGCAAATCTGGAATGTGAAACCAGGTCTGTCAGATTCTGACTTCCTTCTGATGAAAAGCAGAAAAAGAAAAACAAATTTGTCAACCCATCCACAATTTATTTTGATTTACACTGTAAAGTGTAAACTGATAGTTTTATTACACAATACTAATTATTATCTCAGTAGCATTTATTAAATAATGCTACCTTCTTTATTGAGCTATGAAGTCTCCTTTTCCAAATATTAAATTCTTATATAAAACAGGCTTTAACCTCTGTTACTTTGGTCTAAAACCTATGTCCATTCTTGGAAAATTTATATCACGTTGTCACCCCACTCTAGTTTATGGGGACCAAAATGAATCAAAGCTACTTACTCAGAAGATAAACTGTCTCTTCTACAAAGTTTCTCTGTTGACAAATCTCAAGAGCCTTCAAATAAAGCAAGGTAAAAATGTTATGTGTTATCATATAAAAACAAATATCTATAGTCACTTAAACATACAAGTTTGAAAGAATTTCTCCACTGCCTCCCTTTAAAAACAAAGCAGAAGTAAATAAGCCTAAGTTTTGCTTGTAGCTGTCCAGATTTCCCTGAGAGGCGCTGGATCCTACACAATTTAACTGATAACATATTTGAGGTAGAACATTCCAGAGCAAAGGCAGGAAGCAAGATGCTGAAACAAAGGTTCTTCCCCACAAAGCTTTCTCTCTTTCTGCTACTTGAGGTTTCTTCATGGCACTGGTCTAAGCCCTATTTCCTTCCATTGGATTGTAAGCTCCAGGAAAGGACTACTGTTCACAGCTGTATGTTCCCTGTATGGAGCAGTAAACATTTGCTGCATAAAGAATTAAATACTGGGGTGGGAATATTTCTACTGCTGGCTTACAGGGTCTAGAAAAAAACTCTGTTCAAGGATCTGTCAAAAGTGGGACTGAAAAGATATGTGCACCCTAATGTTCACTGTAGCACTACTACAGTAGTGAAGACATGGAAACAACTTGAATGTCCATCAACAGATGAATGGATGACGATGTGGTACATATATACAATGGAATACTACTCAGCCATAAAAGGAGCAAAACTGGTTATCTGTAGTGATCTGGATGAACCAAGAGTCTGTCATACAGGGTGTAGAGAAAAACAAATACCATATATTAATGCATTATATAGATAATCTAGAAAAACTGTACACATTAACCCATTTGCAGGGCAGGAATAGAGATGCAGATGTAGAGAATGGACTGGTGGACATGGGGGTGAGGAGGGAAGGAGAAGGTGAAACGAACTGGGAGAGTAGCACTGACATATACACACAATCGTGTAAACTAGCTAGCTAGTGGGAGGCTGCTAGAGAGCGCAGGGATCTCAGCTTGGTGCTCTGTGGTGACTTGGAGTGGGACGGCGATGATGGGGTGGGAAGGAGGCTCGAGAGGGCGGGGTATAGGGTGTACACATAGCTGACTCATTGCTGTTCCACAGAAACATTGTAATCATACTCCATTTAAAAACAAAGTAACACCTTACTTTAGAATTGGAATGAAACTAAGATAATGTTTTAGAGTTGTTTAGTAACTAAGTCATATCCAACTCTTTCCGGACCCCATGGACTGTATAGCCCACCAGGCTCCTCTGTCCATGGGATTTCCCAGGCAAGAATACTGGAGTGGGTTGCCATTCCCTTCTTCAGGGGATCTTGCTGGCGTGGATTCTTTACCATTGAGCCACCAGGTACACAATCATTTAAATGAGAAAATGAGAAGACCTGAAGGTCACAATGAGGAAGAAACATCACTAATTTGATCACTCACACAATTCCTTTAAAAATAATGTAGCAGACAAAAATGGAAATATAGATCAATGGAATACGATAGAAAGCCCAGAGATAAACCCACGCACCTATGGTCACCTAATCTATCACAAAGAAGGCAAGAATATACAATGAAGAAAAGACAGTCTCTTCAATAAGTGGTGCTGGGGAAACTGGACTGTTACATGTAAAAGAATGCAATTAAATCACTTCCCAATACCATACACAAAAATAAACTCAAAATGGATCAAAGACCTAAATGTAAGGCTGGACACTATAAAACTCTTAGAGGAAAAGATAGACAGGATACTCTTTGACATAAATTGTAGCAACATCTTTTCTGATCTACCTCTAAGAGTAATGAAAGTTAAAGCAAAAAAAAAATAGGACCTAATTAAACTTAATTTTTGCACAGCAAAGGGAACCATAAACAAGACAAAAAAAAAAAAAACCCCTCAGAATGGAAGAACATATTTGCAAATGAAGCAACCCACAAGGTATTAATCTCTAAAATATACGAACAGCTCATGTAGCTCAACATCAGAAAACAACCCATTCAAAAAAATGAGGGGAAGCTAGAAACAGACATTTTGCCAAAAAAGATATGCAGATGGCCAACAACCACATGAAACATGCTCAACATCATTAAATATTAGAGGAATGCAAATCAAACTACAACAAGATATCATCTTACACTGGTCAAAATGGCCATCATCAAAAAATCTACAAACAATAAATGCTGGAAAGTGTGTGGAGAAAAGGGAACCCTCTTGCACTGCTGGTGGGAATGTAAATTGATACCATCACTGTGGAGAACAGTATGGCGGGTCCTCAAAAACTAAAAACAGAGTTACCATATGACCCACCAGTCCCACTCCTGGGCATATACCTGGAGAAAACCATAATTCAAAAAGATACATGCACCCTAAAGTTCATTGCAGCTATTTACAACAGCCAGGACACAGAAACAACTTAAATGTCCATCAACAGAGGGCTGGATAAAGATATTACATATATACAATGAAATATTAGTCATAAAAACGACGGACACTGTGCCATTTGCAGAAATGTAGACAGACCTAGAGACTATCATACAGAATGAAGTCAAAAAGAAAAGATGTCATATTAACACTGATATGTGGGATCTCAAAAATGAGACACATGAACTTATTTGCAAAGCAGAAATAGAGACGCAGAGGTGGAGAACAAACGTATGGACACCAATGGGGAAAGGAGGTGGGATGAATTGGGAGACTGGGATCGACATTTCTATACAACTTACACTATGTATCAAATAGATAACCAACGAGAACCTACTATAGAGCACAGGGATCTCTACTCAGTGCTCTGTGGTGACCTAAATGGGAAGGAAATCCAAAAAAGAGGGGATGTATGTATAACTGTTTCACTTTGCTGCATAGCATAAATTGATACAACATTGTAAAGCAACTATTCTCTAACAAAAATTTAAAAAGAGATGTGGCAGAGATGGCGAGATGTTCCCTAGTATCTATTGCCCATTTCTTCTATAGTAGTAAGATTATAGTTGGTTGAGTGATTGCCCAGAATTAAAACCTCAAGGCCTCTCCGGTGGTAGGAGAGCTATGTGACCAGTATCCACCATGGAGATGAACCAGAAATGTGGGACGGCAGCTTCTGGGTCTCAGAACACCCTGCTCTCTTATTTTTAATCCTTTCATCCAAACTGCTCTTGGAAACATGGATGATACAGGAGACGCAGGAGACCTGGGTTGGATTCCTGGGTCAAAATCCTCTGGAGTAGGAAACGGCAACCCACTCCAGTATTCCTGCCTGGAAAATTCCATGGACAGAAGAGCCTGGCAGCCTACAGTCTGTGGAGTCACAAAGAGTTGGACACATCTGAGCACATACACAAAGCATAAAAGCATGTTTTCTTTTAGATTCTTGAATATTCCCGAGCAATAGTGCTCCATCTAGAGGAAAAAGTAGGTAACAGGACATACATTCGTGCACGTGTGCAAAAAAGAATAGAAAACAAGTGACAAGACAGAATAACAACAAAAATTGAGTAAAATATGATGTAAAAATAATACTCAAATTTTTCCTTTCCTTATTTAATGTAAAGGTAAGTAACAGAGTTAAAAATTTGGGTGTTAACTAATGGAAATTTTATCAGCCCTATCTACCATATCAGTTTTATAATGATTTCTACATAGCCTTGACCCCATCATCTTTTATACAGTCTTATTTTTCTTTAAGGAAAATTAGTAAACTATGCATCTCCTACTTTATTCCTCCAGATTCATATATACTGCCACCTTGTGAATGCAATTAGATATGAGAGTGACCATAAATTCAGGTATTAATTGATAAAGCTAATATTTTGCTTTTAACTGTTCTAGGCATAAGCAAATCAGATTTGCGAATGTGAAAACTAGGGCCTGATGACCACACCTGGAAATGACAGAAGAATGAACAGTTGAAAAACTGATGTCTCTCACAATTCTTGCAATATTGAGGAATATCTTTATTAGTATTGCTGTTGTTATTATTTTAATTAAATTTTTAAACCTGAAAAAGATGATTCCTTACCACAGTGGAAAGTATTTGGGAACTTAGAGACTCAGGTTCTAAGGCTCAGCATGTTGTCTTATAGTTCTAGACTGGGGGGAAATCTACTTAGGTTTTTATGAGTCAGTAGTTTTTCTGTGTTACAAGTAAATGTAAAAGGAATTTGTTTCTAAGATGAAACAAAGTGTGCACAGAGTTATTATTTCTAGGGAGAAAGGAATGAGATGCTGCATGAATTAAAGTCAAGAAAATCTGCTTCAAGATGGCTTGGTGTACCTAAGCAAGGACAGTGGTATATTTTTTGCAAATATACAGACTTCCCACAATGGGGTCTCAGGCAAAGATAATCTCTAATAAAGATGTCTCAAAGATCTTTAACATGAAAGCCTAATGACTTGATTATAGTGACATGTTTCAACCATTACTGTCTCAAATACATTTTGTTCAAAATTCTCTTTCCACTGAAAGTTATCTTAAAAAAAAAAAAAAAAAAAACTACTTCAAATATAATTGTTCTCAGGTTTGTGTTGAATTCTCTTATCTGCAATTGATTTTTCCCAGTAGCTCAGAGAGAAAAATTCCAAAGGGCCCACACAATGCTCCAAGTGAGTTCTCTGTATTAGAAATATCACGTGTGGGGATGAGAATTTCTGATGCTCTCTTTGTGGGCAGAGCAGTGTGCTTTCCATTGAACACTACCAGACTGGAAAACTGTAAACCAAATGGGTTGAAAGCATGTTCCAGACACGGACGTACTGGAATCCAAGTGGAGGCTTTGTATGGTGTTCAGCAAAGGGGAAGAAGGATGCCTGGGTGGGTGCTGATCACCCTCGTGTGCGGGGCTCTGGCTGAGGAGTCAACACGACAAGGCCAGGTCTGCCTGGAAACACATGATGTTTCCTTCAAAGTGAGGTACAAACACAGGGGCACAGTTCAAAGATGAAGATTCTCCCTCTTTTCCTAGATGATAGATTCAGAAGTGAGAAAAGAGAGGAACGTTTGCTTTTCTAAGATGATGTGTTTCCAAATTTATTCTTGAGTAAAAGCCTTAGGGCCCAAACGTAAACTGTTAATGTTTTTCATAAACTAATATGCAGGCAAGATTTTTTTTTAATTAACTGTAGATTCAGAAAACCCACTGAGCTGAAACTGGTTCATAGTATTCAACACATTTGAAGTTAATCATCATGGGCTGAAGAAGCAACTAGAAAAGCTGTGATTGCACATACATTGCATGTTGTCAGTCAACTTCTTAATACGTGTCTCTCATGGGTCACTTTGTTTTGTTGCTACATATGGCTGACGGTAGAAAGTACTTGCTCTCTGGCCATCTTAATTCAGGAAGACATGTGTAGATGGTAGAGAGCATTCCAGATGGTGTGAAGAACCACGGGAAACAAAGCTGAGGGTCTTCAATCGCCCAGGTTCTAGTACACACATGGTGAGTATTGTAGTTTATTTTGAAACAGCAGGCTCATAACACTTACTAATTCATATTCAGCCCTAACTAGAACCTCATAGGTATTAACTTATTCATTCATTTGACTGACATGCAATAAACATTTAGTATCTAATGTGTGGCTGGCTACCAAGTTTATGAGACTCAGTGAAACAAACTCCTTTTCCTTGAAGAATTTATAGGATGGTGGGAGACTAGAAACCATAGTTATAACTACAGTTAACTACATTATAACTGTAATGGAATTGGGTGTAACAGAGAAACAGAAAAGTACATCATGTGGGTATTTACAGCACACAGGATGCAGGAATGAAGTTATGTATCAACTTGGGGTCCTGACCGGGGCAGTTGCTTCTGGCTTTGGGTGGTTCGTGTCCCCCTCCCAGGCTGACTTTGCTGGTAAATACATCAGACTCCAGACAGTGTTTTATGGTTGATTGAGTTCTAGACCCTGGATCAGACCTTTATCCCAGTTAAACCTGGAATAGAGATACTTGAGGTCCTCACCAAAATCTGATCAGATAGGACCTCCCATTGTGATAGAATGCCTGGCAAAACCTCATGCCTGGAAAGCCAGTCTTTCCCTTGAACGCGGATGGATGAGCAGAGACAGAATACTAGAAGAACCCAGAGCTTACCAACAGTGACGACTCTCACCTCGCAGTGTTTGAGCCGGGGCATCTGGGACTCACCTTTTCAAGGGGGCAGTGGATACTGTCTCGGAGAAATGGAAGCAAGTTGGGTCGGTCGAATTCAGCATAAAGGCTGATCTGCTTCTCATGGTAGCGCTGTCCCTTATGATGGTCTCTTTTGAAAAGCTTATGCAGATACTAAAAAGAGCAAAGGAATAAACAAGGGATATTAAACTATGGAACTGATACCTGTTTAACATTGCTATTTTCAGCCACAGACAGGCTGGCGGAAAAGCAGTTTTTGGGAAAAATCTCTAGGTGAAGGGGAAGTGGAAAGGAACCTCGGTAAGAGCAAGGAGGTGCTGGTACTTCCTAGAATGGCCCCGAGTGTCCTGTATCTGCCTCTTACCGACCATGTGGCCCTGGGCAGGTCACTAACCTCTTTGTGACTGAGTTTCTTTATCGGCAAAAATCTTCAGTTGTGAGGACTGAATGAGTTACCATTTGTAAATCACTTAGAACCACACCCGGCACAGAATAGGCACTGCAGAAATGTTAATGACAGGCGCTGTTAATATTCTCACCATCATCTGCTTCACCTCAGAAATAAAATGCTTGATCAGTGGTGTTCCTAGATTGTAAAAATTCTCATCCTTTATATAAAAGGGGGTAGAGGCATGGCAAGAACATGTTCTTAAAAATAACTCCAGTAGCAAGTGCTAAATTAATTGTTGTATTTTCTAAATCTCCTGTCCTTAAGTTTTACTGAGATCTGTGTTTGCCATGAAATGCTGCCTCCACTGGGGACCTCAAAAAGTGAAAAAAATCAAGAGTCAGGTGTTCTGAATCCATTTTCATAGCTGATTCCTTTTTCTGACTGAAAAAGTTAATGAACCTTCAAGGCAGTGAATGATTCACTTTCTACTTGGAGTAGTAGCAAGGGGATCAACAGATTGCACAGAAGTCAGAAATCGATGTTCAATGTTTCAGTTCAGTTCAGTCGCTCAGTTGCATTCGACTCTTTGCGACTCTATGAATCACAGCACGCCAGGCCTCCCTGTCCATCACCAACTCCCGGAGTTTACCCAAACTCATGTCCATCGAGTCAGTGATGCCATCCAGCCATCTCATCCTTTGTCGTACCCTTCTCCTCCTGCCCTCAATCTTTCCCAGAATCAGGGTCTTTTCCAATGAGTCAACTCTTCGCATGAGGTGGCCGGCTTCAGCATCAGTCCTTCCAATGAACACCCAGGACTGATCTTTAGGATGGACTGGTTGGATCTCCTTGCAGTCCAAGGGACTCTCAAGAGTCTTGTCCAACACCACAGTTCAAAAGCATCAATTCTTCGGCGCTCAGCTTTCTTCACAGTCCAACTGTCACATCCATACATGACCACTGGAAAACCATAGCTTTGACTAGACGGACCTTTGTTGACAAAGTAATGTCTCTGCTTTTTAATGTGCTATCTAGGTTGGTCATAACTTTCCTTCCAAGGAGTAAGCGTCTTTTAATTTCATGGCTGCAGTCACCATCTGCAGTGATTTTGGAGCCCCCAAAAATAAAGTCTGACACGGCTTCCACTGTTGCCCCATCTATTTCCCATGAAGTGATGGGACCAGATGCCATGATCTTAGTTTTCTGAATGTTGAGCTTTAAACCAACTTTTTCACTCTCCTCTTTGACTTTCATCAAGAGGCTTTTTAGTTCTTCTTCACTTTCTGCCATAAGGGTGGTGTCATCTGCAATGTTTAGTTCATGTTAAATGGACACAAACACCCTAGAACCCACCCGAGGTGGGAAGACTTCATCACACCAAGTGCATCCGTGCATGTGCCCCCTTGATCAGATTGGTTCATCGACACCGTGCATCAGCCTGCCCTGAAGTTGTGGACGGGGAATGAAGTTGCTGGAGCTTGACACTTGCTGTCGTATACAGTCACTGTATAAGCCCAACCAGGACACAGCACACAGAGAAACCCCTCCTCGGGTTACCCGCTCCCCTCGCTCTCAGGCAAGAACTGGGGGTGTCGGAGAGAAGTCCCTGCTCCGATGAAGACTCCGGCCATTCCACTGGCATGGCGTCAGTGTAAGAGCTGACATACTGCTGTTTCCCAGAGGTGCAGATGGATTAAGAAGGTTCTGTCACATCTTTGGGGCAAACGCAGAGAGACATTTCTTCGCCTGACGGAGACGATGGGCCACTTCAGAGTGAGCGCTGCCGCCATTCTACCGCTGCCCCAGTGACACTGTCACTTGATCCCTGCCGCCTGTAATCCTGTCTCACGGCTGAAGGGAGCCAGAAATCACTGCTTTGCAAACAAATTCCACGATGACCCACACAGAGGTACCTTGCGTGGGTAAGCAGATAATCTGGAGATTTTCAATCATGAACAACAGAGCAAAAAACATTCAGAAGACCACTGAGCAAACAACCAAAGGGACAACCGCCCCCCGCCCCCAAGTCACTTCACGTTCCTACATTGGAGTCTTCAAAAGCTTCAATGCATGAAAATGACTTATAAATGCTCTATTTCCTAACCCTTCTCCCGGGGTGCAAAGAGGTGCGCAAAGATACAGCAGTCTTATATGATGCTCACAGGCCTACTGGAACAACCCCCATTTTCACTGAAGACTTCTCTGGTATCATTTTGAAAGGACAAAGAAAAACATCTCTTCCTGTTTTGCTCCCATGATGACAGCCATGCAGAGAATCAAAGGAGAACCCCAACAAAAGGAATCTAGAGTAATGGACCCCATGGCACCACCGCACAGGCTCTGTCAAAAAACGAGGCTCTGCTCTGAGAGTGTTCTGTGTGGTGTTTCCTTAGCAGGAAAACTTGGTATCCTTGGTGCACAGTCAGGGCACTGGCTTGGCTATAACTGATGCCATAATTATATTAAATGGTAACTAGAGAAGTGTGGGGGTTTCCCTGGTGGCTCAGACGGTAAAGCATCTGCCTGCAATGCGGGAGACCGGGGTTTGATCCCTGGGTTGGGAAGATCCCCTGGGGAAGGAAATGGCAACCCACTCCAGTACTCTTGCCTGGAAAATTCCATGGACTGAGGAGCCTGGTGGGCTACAGTTCATGGGGTCACAAAGAGTTGGACATGACTGAGCGACTTCACAGACAGAGAACTGTGGGCAAAGAACATGACCTGCCATTCGTAAATAATGCATGTTGCCCACCATCAAGCCCTCAAAGCCACGGCAGCCAGCCCAACAGTGCACCCTGAGGGGAAGTCAGCTTGGAGAAAAACACACACGGGCCCTGGACAGTTAAGATGCATATCTAAGAGATGATTTCAATGAGCCCAGACTCTACCATCTTCCCATACAAAGGAAGGCACCAAAATCATTAACTTGAGATGTCTGTTTTCTGTGTCTGTGGTTAACAATCCTCTTTTGATGCTTCACTATATTTTTGTTTTTTTCCCAGAAAAAATTGCTATACATCCTGGCTCCCCTGACCTCTTTGGAACAGTCACTTAGCGCTATCTAAGAGGCTGCTCTCCCAGGCTATAGTTCTCTGTATGTGCTCAATAAAACAATTTAATTATCAACTTTCGGAGTGTGTATTTTTTTTTTTCTTCAATTGACAGAAGGAAGGTGCTTACTCCTAGGCATAGTTTGATAATTCAAAAATGTGATAACTCTTTTTTTTTTAAATCACAATTCAATTGTGAGTCAAAGTTAAAGTTCCTGATCTATTATTAATTCCTACTCTGGATTCTGATCATCTGCTGCATTATAATAATTACAGAATAGTGTTTGTGTTCACTCCAGTCTTCTCAAACCAATACTGGAAGATGACTTGCTGCTCAGTTCAATCAAAGGGCAAAAGAAGAGGACTGTCATGCTTACCACGTGCTGCAACTCTGGTCTGTCTTCTAATTCTTCCACTACTTTTTTAATCTATAGGAAAAAAAAAATTAAATTAGAGTTATGAGGATACAAATAGAGCTGTGAAATTATCTAATAAACATCTCTCTTCTTTATGGTGATAGTGGTCTTAGACACTCATCTGTTTCAATTCATATAAAGGCACTCACTGAAATTTTATCTTCATTGTCCAGAAGCATGTCAACAGCTTTCTGCAATATGAAAAAATACCCAGTCACTAAAATTTGCCACAGAAAAAGAGAACACAGAACATAATGTGTTATATATGGTATCACCATGAAAGGCAAAGGGCCTGTTTTACATGGATAAGAGGGTTCTTAGCTTTAGAATGGTTCTCGAGATATTTCTAAATGTATTTTAAAATTTGTTTCGATCTGCAGTCTCTGTGTTTTGCATACAACATAAAATAGTGCTTGTGCTACAACTCACAATACAAAGCATTTGGATTATTCCTGGTACCACAAAAAAAGAGCTTTCTTTCTGGCCACGTAAATATTGATGGAGTCCCTCTACAGATTCCACAGATATAAGGAGCGGGTCTCATGTGGAGAAGAGGATAAGACACAGAACGGGGAATAAAAAAAAAAAAAAAAGACACCTGAAGCTTCATAATAGTATAAAGCTTATAGATTTATAGAATTGAGTTTAGCTACCTTTATCATTCATGAAACACAAGTTAGACAGTGTCTGTAACAAGAGGTGGTAGGAAGACAGCCCACCAGACTAAGCCTCATACAGAGTCCCTGGGTCTTGTTCTTGACTCTGCTATTACATTGCCTACCTGTCTGCTGCATTTTTTTTTCTGAAACAATAGGATGTTGGAAGAGATTACCCTTAAGTTATTTTCTAATTAGAAAGTTATGTGATTCCTTGAGTTCATGCTCTTGAGTAGCAATGAATTTGAACTCATTCATTTTTTGTCTACAGCTTCATATGCAAAATAAGCTCTTGAGACACATGAGGGGTGGGTCCGTCCTAAGGGGAGACTGGCTATGGGAAATTAATTTC
The DNA here is from genome assembly GCF_019320065.1 of Cervus canadensis. Lineage (NCBI taxonomy): Eukaryota > Metazoa > Chordata > Mammalia > Artiodactyla > Cervidae > Cervus > Cervus canadensis. The sequence goes on along the minus strand of NC_057388.1, from coordinate 77,875,835 downwards.
TATATAAGTTGCTCATCCCCTTCATCATCTTCTGCCAGAGAAGCAGAACCTCTGCACCTGAACTTCCTGGGACCTGGACTATTTTTAGATCTGTACTCCCTAAGGACTTGACTCATTCAGTATGAAAAATGGGCTTTAGCATCTTTCAGAAAAAGTAGATTTAGCTTCTATTTAAATTAAGTTTAAGTGTGTGAATTCTAATACACAGCATGTAATGGATACATAATATAGCACATAATACCCCTAGATACAGTAAAATAAAATTTTTAAAAGCCCAAGTAACCTTTTTGGAGCCTTAAGTGTTCTACTCTTTGATTTATCTAAAATTTCAGCCTTTTGAGTAACAGCTACTGTGTTTTATGAATCTCTTTCATCACTAGCACTTAGCATTAACTTTCTTTTTTAAAATACATACAAACAATTTGTATCACTTTACAAGACCCACTGTGAGATGTGGAGGCTGGGTGCCCTCATCAGACAGAAGTCAAAGTGTTAGTTGCTTAGTCGTGTCTGATTCTTTGTGACCCCAAGGACTGTAGCCCTCCAGGGTCCTTTGTTCATGGAACTCTCCAGGTAAGAATACTGGAGTGGGTGGCCATTCCATTCTCCAGGGGATCTTCCTGACCCAGGAATCAAACCCAGGTCTCCCACATTACAGGCAGATTCTTTACCATCTGACCCACCAGGGAAGTCATCCCACTATTCAAATCCACTTTATTATGAAATATTACATCCCACATGTTCTGGCCTGAGCATCATCTGAGATCAATAGAAACTCCACATGCTAAAGCTGTGAATGCCAAAGAATAAAAGTGCATCAAACAGATCAGAATAGTTTACTTACAGCTTGAATTCTGGGACATACAATTAAGAGGATTGAATGAGCTAAAGCATATGGCTAGTTTCTCTGTTCCTATGAATTACAATGAACTGTTTTACTAAAAAAAAAAGAAAATTACTTCACATACACACAACTTTAAAAGTTCCACATCAAGTTATGATTGCTTTTACAGAAAAACTGCATCAACTAAAGGAGTCCTGAATGCCAACTACTAAAGGAACATCCAGTGAGGGTCAGAGTGTTCTGAAGAGTTAGCATACAACAGGTTATGTGATTTATTAACTACTCCAGCATGTGGACAAATGTCTATGAAAAACGTGGGACAGCACAAATAATTTATCAGTAGTAAAATAAGAAACACATTATAACTGATTCACTCTGCTGTATACTTGAAACTAACATACACTATAAATCAACTATACTCTAATAAAATTTTTTTAAAACTAAAGAAATCTTAAAAAAAGAAAAAGAAACATTACCTCAGAATCAAAATCCATTAATAAAACAATTTTATCCTTGATAGAACTGAAAAGATTATGTTTGTGGATCAACTGGAAAACATCCTTATGTCTTAACGTTAGGTATATTTCCAAAGCATTGCCATAGTTTTTGTCATAGGTGTACCTGGTAAGACAAAAAGTTTTTACATTAATGTTCATCAACACTTCTAATAAAACATGAAGATATACTCAATAAATCATGTTTTACTTTAATGAAAACTGAAAAACTTGTTCAGAGAGAAAAATTAACTTTATTTAGAAAAGTGTTCCTTGGGATTGAACTATATGTGACCAATAAGTATTTCTTTCTCAGAACCTTGAGAAAATTTTAGAAAATTGAAAATATTCTATTGTCAATATTCTGTCAATATTGACAAAAACTAATTCCCTACAGAAAACTCTCAAAATGTTTTAGAGAAATTGATATACAATGAAATTATGACCCCAAATGAAGGAAATTCTTATTCTAGTAATAGAAAAATCAGTTACAATTCTTATAAGCAGTATTCAGCTGACAGATGGGTGATATTCCAAAAGCTTATCTGTAAGGAGTTGTATAAAATTCAAATGTGTTTTTGTATTGAAACAATGTTTTTCACAATGCTTAATTTCGCAAGTCAGCTCCTAAAGGCCAACTGATGCTTAGCCGCACTGGGTCCATTATTAGTACTACAGAATTATCAGTACTATTAGTACAGTGTTAGTAACTAAAGAATCCAAGGAAAACTATGTTTCCAGAAGAAAATGATTAGTATTCCAACTCAGTGCCACAAACAAAACTCCTTTTGTGGAAAGTCTTAAACAGCCCTGAATTCGAGGCCTGGTCTTGGGCAAAAGAGGTGAGAGTGACAGAGGATTTGTCTGAGACGGTGGGCGTGTGAGGAGGGGCTGAAGCTGGATGGTCTTCCCGAGGTTAACTGCAGTGTGCTTCTTGTTTCACTAGTCAAAGGTCCTAGGGCATGGGTGGACCTTATCTGTCTGCATCTCAGGCAGTTAGCACAAAGCCCAAGTCACTGAAAGTGTCCCAAAATACAAAAAGCACTGACCAAGCTTCCATATTCTGAGACCTGACTCAATGCCAGGCACTGCACTCAGTTCTTGATTAAGAAATTTCATGAAAATCAACCCATACGGAATTGCCCCCTGTGATCTTACAGAGAAAGAGTCTACAGTTTAAGAAGTTTACTAACTTGCAGACCCAAGAATGACAGAAACCCGAGCCTCACTGGGAAAATGACTTGCTGCAGTAGTCCAAGACCTGGCGTCCTTTCCTCCCCAAACCACTGCCCTCCACTAAGTGGTGCTGACCAGAGTTCCTCTCCTCTGGGAAATAAATTACAATTATAATAAATTACAATAAATTTAAATTAAAATAAATTACAGTCTCACATATTTCCCTTACCTTACCTTCTAGCTGTACACTGGAGGCTTATGAAAAGTTTTCTACTAAGAGCGAATATAGGAAAATTGCACATACAAACTTGCATTCTCCCAATTCAGTTTGCCAGATCTAAAATATGAAAACTTTTCATGACGATTGATTTGGACCAAAAAAAAAAAAAAAGCATTAAAATATACTCACAATTCTGCCAGGGTTTTAAGTAAGGTCCTGTTCTGACTATCTTTCTTCAGGTGATCCCGAACCGCTTGAACTATTACTGAATTGTTGTACAGATCTCCCGGCCATTCTCGGATCAATGTGGCAAAACCCTATCCAAGGGGGAAAAAACAGAACACTCTTTAAAAAGGAAAGCAATCCCAAGAATTCAAACAATGCCTGAAAAGTTTTCATGGAAAACACACAAAACCATTTTATGATGAAAACACTGGTCCATAAACATATCATCAGTTTTCAGACTATGGGTTTGGTGGTGGCAAGGGAGGCAGAGAATAACCACATGCCCATTTCCATTGGCCACTCCTGAGAAGAGAAGTGGGCAGAACCATCCCTGCTCTTATTACTGGATGAAATGCATGAGGAAGCGGGGCCCGGGGGTCCTTCCATTAGGCACCACTGCACAGAGTTTAGGTCTACTTGCTCTCTCCTCCTTGTGGACTAACTGTAACACCGGAAGGCATTCTTTGACATCTTACAGATTCTGTCCAAGTCAGCTGCACAGCCAGCCCTGGGCACATGGCGGCTTTGCTCCCATGGTGGACTCACCCAGCGTCCCACGTTCAGCAAGTTATCATCTCCATCTTCCTTCCACTGGGTGCCTCTAACTCTAGTTTTGTTTAGGGATTTGGGACTTTGGTTCAAGTCTTATCCCCTGCTCTTACCCTGACTCTTCCTGGATTTTAAATTTTGTGGTTCTCATAGAAAATTCCAGATCCCTTGATTGAATCCTGTCTCCAGTGCTGTGGATCCTGTCTCCAGAGCTTTCCAGTGCTGTGAGCCAGTGTCCTGGGCAGCCTCTGCCATGACGATCCCTAACTTTAGCCCTTGTAACTCAAAGTACTGGGGAGCAGTTTACTTACTGATCTTTGGCAACTTTTAGGGAAAAAACAAAAACAAAACAAAACCAAAAACCTTAGATGTTTCTATAGATAGAAGAAATAAAAATATTCACATTATTGAAAAAATTATTAATATTAAATAACACAATGAATGCCTTAATGAGGCTTCTCTGGTGGCTCAGATGGTAAAAAATCTGCCTGCAATGCAGGAGATCGGGGTTCAATCCCTGGATCAGGAAGATCCACTGGAGAAGGGAATGGCAACCCACTCCAGTATTCTTGCTGGAGAATTCCATGGACAGAGGAGCCTGGTGGGCTACAGTCAGACAGGACAAAGAGTCAGACATGACTGAGCGACTATCACTTTACTTCAGTGCCTTAATGAACTACTTTTAATTGGTTTAAATGATACTTAGAAATGAAAACAGCATGGTGGAATTTGCTTCTGTAAAGTACTAGGATTTTGTAAGAAGAAAAATCATGAAAGAATCAGGAATATAGTTTCAAGTCCAGTTTCTACTCAAGTATCCCCTGGGAAGGATGGCAAGAGATCAGAACAGGCTGTATATTTTCTATTCAAACTGCAACTTTCCTTCATGTGACCATGACTACAGTTTGATCTGTGAGATTTGGGAAGGAGATCCACTCAGTAAAGAGGACATATTTTATAAAACCATTGAATCACAACATTAAAATATTCTCTGAATCAAAATGATACTTTGGAGCAAGTACAAAGGATCAAGTTTCTGTTTTCTTAAGGCTCTGTAATTTATAACATTAAAAGAAAAAAGTCCTGACAAGATTTCTACCCCAATACTAGCAATTCTCAGTAGCCCTGAGACCAGGAATAATACTATTCAGGGAAAGATGAAAGCTTGGCTCCTTTTTTATTTTCCTGATTCAGTTAATAGCCTTGCAACACTGCCAACTTCTAATGAAAATAAGACAAAATGACTGGTCACACTGTGTGATTAAAAATGAGACGACTCCAACATAAACTGAAATAAACACTTATCACATTTCACATTAGGCTATTCTCTGCTTAACTGATTTTATGTACCTCTGATTAAATGTGATGAAAAATACTGATGAAATTACCCTGAAGCCTTTATTAATAATTAGAAGACACAGTTATCAGGGAGCTATTAGGATCCAGTGGCAAAGTAAGAGAATCCCCCGGTGCCCATCAGAGGAAGTAAGAGGTTAAGGACTATTCATTAAACGAAATGCCACAAAAATCACCCCATTTTTATCATGCTTATATATCTGCTGTTAATATTATGAAGCAAGGCTTAACTATTTAAATAATTCTAGTAGGCTGTAAATTAAAAATTAAATTAAAAAATTTCAGTAGAAACTCCATACAAAGAAATCATGAAGCACCAGTACCTTCAAGAAAAAACTTTTAATTTCATATATATTTTTATTATATTTTTATCAATGTTTAAAAAATAATTTGCTTTTGGCTGTGCTGGGTCTTGGCTGCAGGCTTTTCTCTAGTTGCAGAGTGGGGGCTACTCTCTAGGGGTGGAGACAGGCTTCTCCTGGCGCTGGCTTCTCTTGGTGCAGAGCATGGGCTCTAGGGAGCTCGGGCCTCAGCAGCTGCTGTTCCCGGGCTCTAGAGCACCCGCCCTATAGTTGTGGCTCATGGGCTTAGTTGCTTCATGGCATGTGGGATCTTCCTGGACCAGGGATTGAACCTGTGTCTGCGACATCTGCATTGGCAGGCAGATCCTTTACCACTAAGTCACCAGGGAAGCCTCATATTTTTATTTTTAATCTGACCTTTAGGACTATTTAGAGGCACAGAATTTTCATCCGCATTATATGAGATCAAGTGTTGCTACGTAACACTGCTATCTGATCAACTCTGTGACAGTTTAACTCAAAACTAAACATGAAACTGAGAATGATGGGAGCTAAAATATGAATTACTTACAAGAGCTTATGACAAAACCAAATTACTCATACACTTCTTAATAATAATGACGAGGAAGATACCCTAAAACATTCAGCAGAAAAACATCTATAAGCTTTAAGTTATGCTTATTTCTTCCACTCACAGTCAAAAGTTTTCCAGGTATGAATCAACAAGATACCTTTAATGATACAGTATTTAAAAGTTTCTGGAAAAAAATAAGGGTTGAATCATGAATTGTAAGAGAATCACACAAATAATAAAATTGCTTTTTTTACTGTTAAATTACTTTAAAAAGAGGACAAGTATACTAAGCTTTGGTATTTTGAAATAAAGTTCATATTCTTTCCATATTTTCACAGAACACTCATAATTCTTTTTTTTTGGGAAGATGTACAAAGATGGAATATTTATGACAATTATTCTAGGTACTTAGAACATACTGGAAAGAAACAGGGACAGTCCATTACAAGTCTTTTTTCACTGCAGAAACCTTTTCCAATAACTGCAGCCAATAATGTTCTCTCATTTTTTTATATAACACATTACTCTGCCTGTTTTACATATTTTCTAGTTACTTGAAGCTTATTTATATGGTGTCCCCAGTCTGTAAACCCACTGAAGGCTGGGACTGTGTTTTCCTCTTGGATCCAAATGAGTACTCAGCCCAGTCCTCGACCATGGTAGGTTCTAAAGATGTGTTGAACTGAACTGAATAGAAAATAAATAGGAACCATGCTCCTAGACTGCATGAGTTAGAACCTAGCATAAATGGCATACACTATTACCATAAACTCTTCTGTACAGATCTAGCAAGGAATAGATCCAGGCTGGGAGGGAAGACTGGATCATGACACTAGAACATATGCTAATAAGAAAAGAACATGAATAAATCCTGCCCCATTAGTATGCACAATTAATAGAGAAATATTTTGTTCAATTTTAATTCATACTAAAGCACTTAATCCCTCCCTGTGATAAAAATACAGGCTTATAACAGTAAAAGAGATACACTGGTGATGTAGGCATCGGAATGCTTGAATTGAACATATCCAGGAACACTTGGCTGACAGCAACTGACCAAGTCCTTGTGTTATTAAAGGATTACAATCTTAAAAGTCCCTTTAGATCTTAAGCTCTAAAAATAATCTCAGAGTGAGAAGGTAGTATTTGCATTATTACTTCTCTTTAAATGGACTCAGTTATTGGTTAAAAAAGTGCCTGAGTAGGCACTCAAAACACAGTTCTTTTTCTCATGCCCTCTCTGATTGCCTTTTTCTATTTCTATTAACCTTTCTGCAAGCTACCGCACATTCTTGTGGGAAGGAGGAAAGTTGTAAATAAAGTCTTCCTTATTTTCAAAACATAACATCAGAATGTGTGAAGGCAAGGACAACCCGTAACACACTGTGAGGTACCAAAAATGAAAACAGATCACTGGGTTCGGCTCCTGAACATTAGTAGGAGCTGAAGATGGCACCACTTTTATGAAAGACTGTGAAGGCTGGACAGAAGCCGGAGAATAGGAGCCCAGGGTCTGCAATCTACCAGGGTATGGATCCTCCCAGCAGCAGAACTTACCAGCCTTGTCTAGAACCTGCCCACCAGAAATCTCATCTTTCCCTCTGGTCAGAAGTAGGAGAAGGCTGAGTATTTCCATAGCGTTTCGTGGATAGCCTTATGAGAGCACCTGGCATATGATGTAATAATTTATCTGTTTATCTTTGCAACCTCAGTCCTGCTGACATTTAAGGACAGAATTCTTTGTCATAGGGAGCTATCCTGTGCATTGAAGGATGTTTAGCAGCATCCTGCTGGCCTCTACCTACTAAATGCCAGTGTTGCCAATTTCCCAGTCATGACAACTAAAGCTGTCTCCATCACCAAATATTTCTGAGTGGGTTTGGGGCAGGGGGCGGGTGTCTGCCCCTGTTGAGAACGCTGGTTTACGTGCTTGGGTGTGACTAGGACTATGAGCTATTGCTAAATGCACATCATTTCATTCACACCTGCATGCCTAGTGCCTAGCACATTCCTGGGATACAGCACGCATGAAACAGATTTTCCGAATAAATGTGTGTTAAAAGAACAACTTTAAAAACTATAATCCATTTTGGGAGACTTCCCTGGCGGTCTAGTGGTTACGACTTCGCACTTTTACTGCCGAGGGCCCAGGTCTGATTCCTGGTTGGGGAATTAAGATCTCGCAAGCCATGTGGCATGGCCAGGGGGAAAAAAAATCCATTTTGGGTGCACGCAAACGCCAAATTTAAATTCAAACCTAGGCATGCCTAATATATATGGCCATGGGCAGGTTACTTCTTTAATCTTTAGTACTCTGTAAAATTGGATATTACTAGGTATAGTGTTGTTGGGAGTATACCATCACAACAGCAAGTAAAAGTGCAAAGTATATAGTAGATAAGCAATTTAAGTACCAGTTTTCTCCTTAATCAATAAGCAAACCTATCACTTCCAATTCCCTTCCTGCCTCCCAACTTCTCTGATCCTCTTTTGGCAAAACTCTGAGTTTCAAAAAGTTCTACATTCTTTAGGGTAGTTAGAAGCATTGTTAGCAGATGCTATTCTATCTCTGAAAACCCCCAAATGGTACTTGATCCTTTTCCTTTAGCTCTATCAAGAAGCTAGCTTTAGGAAAATCTTCAAAATGTCCACAGATTAGACATTTTCTCTAACAAGGTGTACACATTTTTAATTGTCATCAGAGTGTATGTACCCCCAGTTTTATCCACCACACAGAAGCTGTAATGCTGTTGCCTTTAAACCAGCTGCTCCACTGTGCTATTTTTCTAGATTTCTTAACATTTTCTACTGAGAACAAGATGACCATGTTAGAATGTTGTACCTCATAGTCACTTTCCAAAAATTCATGTAAGATCATTTCATAGATGAGTGGTTTCAGAACTGGATCCCCTCTTGGCAAATAAGGACTAATCGCCTAAGAAAAGAAAAAGAAAAAAAAAAAACTTTAAAAAGTAGCAAAGTAAAACTGTACTGCAATAGGCAACAAATATAAAAGTATACATTTACTTTAAATTTTAAGGCAATAGAGTACTTTGGAAAAATATTACAAAGATAAAAGATTCAAATAAGCTCTTTTTATAACATATTTTTAAAAGTACATATGGGGTGTCTACATGTATGAATAAATTTGAATCAAAAAACTTCCCTCTGTTAAGTAAACTTTCTCTCTTCTTCTTGATGAATTAATGAGAATCTAAGTTATAAGAGAGAATGTCACAGAAGTTACATGATATCTATTCATGTTTTGAAATTAAGGGGAAATACACCTTGTGTTTTTAGCTTTTTCAGTGCTGTATTAAAAGTTTCCAATTTCCAAACACTTGACAATAGCTCCGCAGTGCACTGCCTTACCAATCACCATGCTCTGTCCTGGGGTCCCAGAACCTGGGGCACTGTCCCCAGGAGCTCACAGCCTCAGAGGGAAGATATGCTGATATCTAAACAGCCAATTGCGTGCTAAGTGTCTTGAAAGAAGGATGAACAGGGAGCTGTGGAGAGGTGGATCTTGGAGACTGAAGCAGAAGTAACAGATGCCAGGGGTCTGTCAGGCAGAGAGAGAAGGGCAAGGCCACCCTTGCAGAGGGAACAGCAAGGGTAAAGGCATGGAACCATGAGCACCCACTATGCATGCAGGGAGGTCAGCATGGCTTGGAGATGGGTGGGGCTCAAGAGAAAGCTGAGAGGGGGTCATGAAAGGAATCTGGATTTGATACTTTCAGCAGGAGGGGATGAGAGGAACATGCTTATTTTTTCAAATAGCTAATTCCGGGTTGGGCTTCCCCTGTGGCTCAGTGGTGAAAAATCTGCCTGCAATGCAGGAGATTTGGGTTTGATCCCTGGGTTGAGAAGATCCCCTGGAGAATAAAATCGCTACCCACCCCAGTATTCTTGCATGGACAGAGGAGTCTTGAAGGCTTGTGAGACCATGGGTCTCACAAAGGATCAGACATGACTGAGCAACTAACATGTTCACTCTGGGTTAGGACTGTCCACAGATCTACCAGAAGGCCCTTGTAAGAGCTCAGGCGGGAGCTAAGGCAGTGGTACTAGAGGGGCAGGAAAGGCCCAATAATACTGATGATGTGAAACTGACAAGGACTGGCAATTAAACAGAAGGAGGAGGTTAAGTTACATGTTCTCATCAGGACAGTGGCTTTGAGCTATTAGACATGGAGAAATAGGTACACTGTGATGTCACACACACAGATTGAAAGGAGAAAGACCACGCTTAGGTGGGAATGGAGTCACATTAATTTGCGTGACCATTATCAGCCGTATGTACACACAAGGAAAAATGGCCACCACAAACTTCCAATACAGATATGAAATTCATACGGAGTTCTGAGTGATGGAGCCATCATGGTAAAATTGGCTATAGGACTGGAGAAGACCCTCTAGGACTGGCCCAATAAACATGACCATAAGTGTCCTTGGGGGTCTCCCAGAGAAGACATATTTATGGGGCAAGGACAGGATGAGGCACAGGGCTGGCCAGCTGAATAACTGCAGTTTTTAAAAGCATATTTATAATTCTAGGAGAGCACTATAAAGGCTCACAAAAACTGAAAAGTGAAAATGTTTCACACATACCTACAGGCACAGGAACACTTTACCGATTAGTTTGGATATTGTACACTAAATTGAAAGATTAAAGAAATGAAATATCAAAATTATTTGTTGGAGCTACCTGGTCAAAATGTTTCATCTATCTTCCAGTAAGTAAAATACTGGAAAATGCATTAATTATTCAGTACATGTGAAAAAAGCCTTCTGTTTATAATCTACTATGATGAGACCATACCTGTTTCCCACGCTCATTAAAAAGAACGTTAAAACTTCATCTGAACACCGAGGAAATCGGAGGGAGATAAGACAGTGAACATATCGTACATGTAATAAATATGAACCAGGCTTCTGTTTTATAACTAATTTCTAAAAGTTTTTCTTTCTAGTTGAAATGGTACTCACTTCCCAATAAAGAGCTGATTACTACTGTCTTAATTTTATTTCCATTTCAATATTAATATTTTGTCATTGTTTAGTCACTAAGTCATGTGTGACTCTTTAGCGACCCCGTGGACTGTAGCCTGCCAAGCTCCTCTGTCCACAGAATTTGCCAGGCAGGAATATTGCAGTGGGTTGCCATTTCCTTCTGCAGGGGATCTTTCCAATCCAGAGACTGAACCCGAGTCTCCTGCACTGGCAGGCAGATTCTTAACCACTGAGCTGCCTGGGAAGCCCTCAATATTAATATACTACATACAAAAATTAAGAGATAAAAATAAAGTTTGCTTACCTTAAGCTGTCCAATTTCTTTAAATTTATAAACTTCATATTCCCAGAGTGCTGCATTTTTCCCAAGAATTTTCTGGCATTTGCTGGTTGTAAAAAACATCCCAGGGAGAAAGAAAGTATAAATAAAGAAAATAAACAGAGACAGAATAAGCAGGCATTTCCCCAATGGTTTAGATAAATCTCTCATCCCAGAGTTTTGACAAATTTCCATCTCAAGTGCCAATGAACAAAAAAGTATTTATTACTGGTACTCACTTGACTGCATGTGAGTTGATGGAAATCAAGAAAATACAAAATACTTATACATAAAGATGAATCCCTTTCAGAAAACTTTGATAAGGGTTTTCCCAATGATTTTCCTGTTCTGAGTTTCCTACTTAACCAGATGAATGCTGCTAGTTTGGGGACCCTTTATGCCTTGAAGAAATACCATCATACCTATAAGTATCCACTTAAACCAATTCTTCACTGGCTTTAAATAATGGACTACAAAATCAGACTTTAGAACATTAGAATTCTACCTCAGTGCATAATACGGAAAAAATGTTTATGTATGAATAAAACTTTGATTTACACATTAAAGAAACACATTTCCCTAAATCAGGGGACAAAAATGTAGGCCTGAAGACTATCTTTCCAGGCTGCCTTATAAAATGGGTAAAATCTCAGACTGTTCATGTTTTTTGACACCTCTTTCATTGAGAAAAACATTTTTCATTTGGTAAAAATGAGACAGTAGGTGGGTAAATAACATATCAATTCATTCTGTGGTTAAAACTATTACTATTCAAAATTACCCATTACAAAAATGTAAACAAAAAAAGTCAGTTGTAAAGAATGACTTATTTGTATTACTAATATGGCTTGATTCTATTTCTATTAAAAAATTGTGAAAACATCTTGATTACCGTGCTGCTATATCATACTCTCCTTTTGCCACCAGATGGTTTATATACGCCAAGCCGATGTCCTAGGGAAAATGAAACGAAGGAATTTCATAATAAACTGGAATGCATGGAGGGTGAAAAAGTTGGTTTAAAGCTCAACATTCAGAAAACTAAGATCGTGGCATCCAGTTCCATCACTTCATGGCAAACAGATGGGGAAACAGTGGAAACAGTGTCAGACTTTATTTTTTTGGGTTCCAAGATCACTGCAGATGGTGACTGCAGCCATAAAATTAAAAAGACACTTACTCCTTGGAACGACAGTTATGACCAACCTAGACAGCATATTAAAAAGCAGAGACATTACTTTGCCAACAAAGGTCTGTCTAGTCAAGGCTATGGTTTTTCCAGTGGTCGTGTATGGATATGAGAGTTGGACTATAAACAAAGCTGAGCGCCAAAGAATTGATGCTTTTGAACTGTGGTGTTGGAGAAGACTCTTGAGAGTCCCTTGGACTGCAAGGAGATCCAACCAGTCCATCCTAAGGAAATCAGTCCTGGGTGTTCATTAGTAGGACTGATGTTGAAGCTGAAACTCCAATACTTTGGCCACCTGATGCGAAGAACTGATTCAGCTGAAAAGACCCTGATGCTGGGAAAGATTGAAGGCAGGAGGAGAAGGGGACGACAGATGATGAGATGGTTGGATGGCATCACCGACTCAATGGACATTGGTTTGGGTAGACGCTGGGAGTTGGTGATCGACAGGGAGGTCTAGCGTGCTGCGGTTCATGGGGTTGCAGAGAGTCGGACACGACTGAGCAACTGAACTGAACTGATGGAAAATTGGGTCTCAGTTCCTGAGTGAGCCATGACATTGGGTCCTACTAGCACTGCTGACAAGAACCTATTCATACTATACCTCAGTTTGCTTTATGTAATGATGCTCATTTCTTTCTCAATCATATTTGAATACACTTGTATTTTCACAAATTTTAGAATTCATAATTTTTTGAAAGTTACTACTTTAATGGCTCCTAACCTGCCCTCTTCTAAAAAATTTCCTACAAAAGAAATCTCTGATATGAGAACCACATTTCATGTTATCACTAGATATAAACTTGTTTCTTGTGCTCTCATCTGTAAAACGTGAGTTATCTGTCTCTTCTACATCAAGTCTGAGGCTATGCTGCAAGAGAAGAGAAATGACAGGACACCACTTGAAAAGGAAATATTCAACTTGACATCAACATGGACGTGAAAAACAATACATTCAAACCCACAAGTTTCCTGACGAGGAAACAGTCTCAAAGCAGTGAACTGACTGGCTTCCCAGTCTCACGCTCATTTACTTATTCTACTTTGGTTCTGAAAGGATTGGGGGTGGCCTGTGTCACAGATACAGGGGACCTCTTATGACTCACGATTAGTTCCATGCAAAAGCATCTGCGTTAGAAGCTTAACTCAATATATGTAAAAAATAAAACAAAACAAAAAAACCCTTAGATTCTTAACTTCTACTTTACGTACAAAAAAATATTTTCTGGAACTTCTTCCTAGATGGCAGAAATGGTAGGAGCCCATTTCTCTCTGCTTGCCTTGTCCTAGGAAGGAAATATCCAGGCATGATTAATGTAGAGGACATGCCCATTTCAAGAGTGAAGGGAAATACCCAAAGTTCTTAGTTGATTCAATTTTACTTTAAGGATGACTATGTAGGAAATCATATTCCAAATCTGTTGGAACTACAGGGTGAAGAAAGGGTGACTAACTTTATTTCTCTGAAAATCACAGATCACACTATCTATAGTGAGTCTACAGGTTCAGAGAAGAGATGCCTCCTTTGCTGAGTCAATTTCTCCAACTTTTGTTCCCTGTGTTTCTTTAACCTTTACCTGATTTTATCTCTTTCCCCTTATCATAAGCATGTTAAATGTCTCTCTTACACAAAATACCCAGGACTACCAAAAACCTGCCCATGATGTCATAGTCCCCACCTGCAGTCGTGAATCTTTTCCATTTTGCAGCAAGCCTTAGTAGTCTCTATTCTACTCGACTTCATCATCTCCCATTCACTTTCACTCTGCCAAGCATGTTAAGAATAAATAATACATGTACAGAAAATGTACTTGTCACTTTCATGTTACCAAATCCAATGTACAACTGACTAGCTAAGTTTGTCTTACTTTTGACCTGCTTACTTCAATTATACTGTTGTACTGGCAGGACCACTCCATTTTTAGATAATTCTTCCTTATTCTCTACAATTTTCAATGAATAAGTTCCTGAGTTATTTTCTTTGTATACTCTTTGAGAATTAGGCTATTTTGAGGAATTTTAAAGAGAAGGTTAAGGTGGGAAAGTGTAGGCAGAAGGAATTTGTATTGGAACCCAAACAGCCACAAAAGACTAATCTTCTAATTTGCATTTGTCAACCAGGGTCCTGGGCTAGATGATCTCTAGGGATCTTTCACACTCGGAGGATACCATTTCTTTTCTGCCTTTCCATCTGTACATTCATTGTCACAGTTAGCAAAGAAGTGGTCTTTTATTCACAATATTTTTCCAGAGTCCAAAATGTAATAAAAATGTATGTGATGTCCTAGATTAGTCACCATAACAAAATTAACTGGGTCTGTTCTTACGGAGACATGGAAGCAATCTAGCTTTATGAAACTACTCTCTTGATAAATTTCATGATAATGTGATTTTACCTATGATTTAAAGAAACTTCTCCACACATAACTGGAAAGTTTTGTATTTAAAGGGTATTTATAAATCCAGTTTCCAAATTACCTAAGACTGCCTCCTAGCAGGTGTTCAAGTTTCTTGTTTACAAGCAGAAACTGATCCAATAAAATGAAATATTTTGACCTCACAGGCTAGAGAATTCATGGGAAAGAACTTCTCAAAATGTAGGAAGAATCTGTTCTTCTCAAATTACTTGCAGTCTCATAACTTATTGAAAGGTAAAGTTATATTTCAAATAGTAAAATTATATACTTACCAGAATCTTATGTCTTTTAACGTTCTTTTGGCTAATTTCAGCTGCCATCAAAGCTTCCTATGTTTACAAAAACATGACAAAGGAGAAGGGGAGAAAAGGGAGCGGGTAGGAGAGAAAGATATTGAGGTTATAAACACTATATTTATTATGTTTTAAAGTTATGGGCTACATAAATAAGCCCCGCTTTCCCATGGCTTTTGCTTCAAGCACAGGAATTTTTAATGTTATGGTTGAGTGAACCTCACTGAATTCTAACTGAAACAAAAGCAGTCAACCAAAATGAAGACTTCTCTTATTTCCATGTGAATTCATTTCCACATTAGGATACTGGAATCACATTTCAGACACAAATTAAAATACAAAAAAATCTCCTAGGTTCAAAGAACAACAAAAAAAAATCCATCTATCATTCTAAATCTGTTTGACATGTATTAACCAAGGGGCACTTTTCCTTTATGAAACATAAAAAGTAAACTATATACATACACGTAGGTATAACTACAATAAGATTTTGAAAATCTCTGATTCTATTTTTATTTTATTAAGTTTATAATGATTACTTTACCACATCTGTTTGAAACCCTAATTTATTTCTTTAAGAAGCTACTGGATTCAAAGCTATCAAGGTAATAAAGGTTGATATTTAAACCTTTAAATATCAATAACAATAAAGTATCAATACTTGGACTCCAATATTTGGAGTATCAATACTTGGACTCAAAAGAGTTTATATATTATCAACTGGTATCAATACTTGGTATCAATACTTGGATTCCAAAAAGTTTATATATTATTCAATAAAAACATTTCTTTTCAAATCGTGTCAGGTGGTTACAAACTTAAAGCACCAAATAAATGGACTATTTTTTGTTTTTTAGCTAACTAGCAGATAAGCCTCTCCAGAGAGCTTCCCTAACTAAACCACCACAACAATGCTTTTGCAGCTATTAAAATGTTTTCCTTTTTTTAAAAAAAAGTCATGATGGGACATTATCTATTCAAACTAGTCGGACCCAATACTCAATGAAGTGGACAACATCATTCTATCTAAAAAGGCAGTTCAAACCAACCTAAATGAGTATAATTTGATAGCTTTACTTTTACATATGAACTAAGCACAATATAAATGAACTAAGCACCAGATAAATTATTTCACTAAAACATTCAAATAGTTGATCCTGAAATACTACCTCAGTTAAAAACCACCAAATAAACACATCAGTAGGCTGGATTTAACCTACCCCCTCCCTCCATCACCAATTCTTCCTCCATTGAACAATAAAGCCAGTCAACCTCCCTGCCATCTCTATTCCCTCTCATTTCTGGAAACCATAGTGGAAAGTTGTTAGCCTCCCACATATTATTAGCTTAGAGCATTCTAGTTGACCAACATGAAAGATTTACTACAAAAAACGCTTTTATCCTCTTTATGTTACTGATCTGTCAATACTTTGAAAAAAGTAAAAGCAAAACTACTTCATATTTCTTCTTTTCAAGAAGCCAGTCGATGTGGTCATCTTGGTCTCGTTCCTTCGCTACAACAACATCCCTTGGACTCACGATGTAAAAGAGTGACTCCCCTTCTGAGTACTCTAGAGATAAGAGAAGAGAGGAACAAGTTGGGTGACTCAATAGGAGAAACCTTGGCAGTGGTTTGGGAGGACTTCATTAGACTACTCAGTTTTAAGAGTGAGTAGAAAACTCTCCTACCTTTGAAATAAATATATTTGCCTGTATTTGAAGAGGGTGGGAGATTAGAGGTGAGAATGTCAGAATCTATTCCAGTGCTTTAAAAAATATTTACGTGGAAAAAAATTTGAAAGAAAAAAGAAGAAAGAGAAGGAAGAAGGAAAGAAGAGAAGGAAGGAAGGGAGGTGGGAGGAAATACCAAAAAATCTTTAAAAAAAATAAGGAGGGCTTAAAAATTATGTTTCGTAATTAACATTCTGACCTCAGTTGAAAGTGTTGAAAATTCTTGGTGTCTATCATATATAATTTATCTACTGTATATAAACTTTATTGATGGGCATTTATGGCACTGTTCTATTTTTACAGAACAATTACACCCTACAGTTGGCGATAAATGTTTCCTCCTCATCAAGGTCAAGGCCAACTAAAACATAAATGACAGATGCCCCAAGGCCTGGGGACATCATCTATCACTGCAGCATGTTGTGCACAATGCCGATGGTAAGGGTTTCCTGCAGAATTCAATTATAAAATCTGTTCAGAAGGGTTTCTAAGTGTGCAGCCAAGTTTGCTTTAAGGAAAAATACCTCGACTGGATGCATTCTCTTGTGAATCACATTTGCTTTTTTCTAAGTCCAAAAGAGACACTCCCATTTCCCAGCTGATCATGGGCTTCATATAAGAAAACTCAGATACAGGGTATTTCTTCATTTCTCTTGACCAAAATAACTGACAATACCTCAAAATATGTTAATTGTTCTTAAAGAAGGAAAGATTGTCTCAACAGCCAAAGCTGTTCTATTTTTTCATCAATGTATTTTTCAAGAATAGAGTGACACCAAAAGACCCTGTTGCTGGGCAAGACTGAAGACAGAGGATGAGATGGTTGGAAAGAAAGTGGAAGTGAAGTCGCTCAGTCGTGTCCGACTCTTTGCGACTCCATGGACTGTAACCTACCATGCTCCTCCATCCATGGGATTTCCCAGGCAAGAATACTGGAGTGGGTTGCCATTTCCTTCTCCAGGAGATCTTCCCAACCCAGGGATTGAACCTGGGTCTCCTGCATTGTAGGCAGACGCTTTACCATCTAAGCCACAAAGGAAGTCCGAGATGGTTGGATGGCATCACCAACTCAATAGACATGAGTTTGAGCAGGCTCTGGGAGTTGGTGATGGACAGGGAAGCCTGGTGTGCTGCAGTCCATGGGGTCGCAAAGAGTCGGACACTTCTGAGCGACTGAGCTGAACTGAAGATAGAGATGCCCCTGGTATGACTACAGAGTAATGGTTCTCCTTTTATTTCCAAGCAGTGACTAAATGTATTCATTCATCTACTTGACAAATAATAGCAAAAGTCTAGTATGTACCACATACTCTTTCAAGCTTTGAGCATTCAGCTACAGAAGGACAATTTCTCTGCCAACCCAGAGTACACCAGAGTGATATGGCAACCACAGAACCATGCTGCTTGACATCACTGTAAGTCAGGTGTCACATGAAATAGTTAGGACAGGAGACCAAATGTAAGGACAAAGACCGCAAAGCATCCTTACCTTGGTCTTGGCCCCATCTCTACCCCTCCCTTCTGCTCCGGGAACTCAAGCGAGTTCTCCAGCATCTCTGGGCCTTGGCATCTTAACTTTCAATATGCCCAGATTAGCTCTAAGAGTCTTTCAGCACCTTAATTTAAACTTCTGGTTGTGCTACTCAGGTGAAGGGGAAAAAAACAAATATAAGAAATTACATGAGTCAGACCCTTGATCTCTCTCACCTAAGTGATAATCTCTACATTCATTTTCCTGAAAGCCCCTCACGGTCAGAGCATCAGAAGAAATCTCTTCACAAGTTTCAGAAAGTGGCTGGATGATATCCAATCTGGGTCTGGCACAGTATTCTCTTTCCTGGGGGAGGAAGAAAGGCTCATTGGAATTATATTTCTATAAGTGATACAAATTAATTCTAGGTAGCCATAATTAAATGCCTTGCTTTGATAAAATTGGCAGATATAAGCCCTTCCTACCACCGGCTTTGGATAGCTTCAGCAGTGGTTTATTTTGACCTTTTGTATGTATTGTATGCATGTACTGTATTGTAATGAGATATACAGAACAGATAGCACTGGACCATGTCAGCAGTCACGGCTGGCTACTCAACACCTGAAAGGTGACGGCTATGACTGAGAAGCAGAACTTTGAATTTTATTTAATTTTCATTAATTTCAATTTAGATAACCCCATGAGGTTAGTGACTACAATTCTGGTCACTGCAGTTCTAGACCAAGATAGAAGGGGAAAATATGCTTTAGTGAGGGCCTATGACAATTCCACTAGCTTAGTAGGTGACTATCTACAGATTACTCTCCTGAGTCCTTAAATCACCCTCAGGAAGTATTGTTGTTCCTCATTTTGCAGAGGAAGGAACTGAGGATCAAAAAATTTACTGAGGTTAAAGTTATGTAAGTAAATGGTAGGACTGGGATTTGTGGGAAAACTGGGACTATATTTGAAATCAAGTTTGTTTTACTGTAAAGCTCATGCTCTCTGAATATTCAGCACATGGGCATGAAACATATACTTGGACTACTTTCCAAAGCAACAAGAGCTAATGCAGTGTGGCACTGGTGCAGAGAATACAGATGAAAGAAACAGCATGAAAGAAGTCCAGAACTACCCCTGAAGCTCCAAGGTCCCCCAATAAAACAGTAAGCCTCACAGATCCCTTTCATCAATTTTGTTAGGTTAACTGGGAAACCATTAGGTTAGCACTGCGTCTCATATATTTAAAGCATTCAAAAATTAAAAAAACAACTGTAAAACGTGAACTGGTGGAAGAAAAACCCAGGTGAATATACAGGATAATTGATCAGATCTGTGGAGAAATGACAAATATCTTAATTTGAAAACAACAAAAAGGAAAAAACTGAAAGATTTGAATATTTTTAAAAACATTAACAGCTGTTAACAATGACCAAAAAAATATCAAAAGTAGAATCAAAAACAGAAAAAAAGATTGAACCAAACAATGTTAAAAGAAAACCACCTCGCTAGACCATATAAACAGCTCCTTCATATGTAAGAAATCCATCAGCAAAGTGATGGATGAGAAATCTATCGTCTCACTATTTTACAACTTTTGTTCACTGGTCAAACAGCCCTGCTTATGTGTGAACTTCCTAGGAGCAGGAATTTGGTCCTGTTGACTTTTTTTTTTAAGTCTTTATTGCATTTGTTACAACATTGCTTCTGTTTTATGTTTTGGTTTTCTGGCTGTGGAATCTTACTTCCCTTACCAGGGATCAAACCCACACCCCAGCACTGGAAGGTGAAGTCTTAATCTTACTGGCCCGCCAGGCAAATCCCTGGTCTTGCTGATCTTTGATACTCCATGTGCAGCACCATTCTTAACACACATGTGCTTTATTAATGAATGGGAAAAAAAAAACATTAAGGGAGCAGCTTCATCAAATAGGTTATATCAATGACATGAAATAGGTCACAAGCACCATAAATAATGATGGGAGACTGCACAGCCATATGCACAGAGAATAGAATGATGCTCCTCAAAATGCAGCAACACAGAGGAGCTTGTAACTATCACTACAACTGTGTGGGGACATGCATGAAGGTAAAAGATGTGATGGAAAAAAATATGCTGGAGTAACATTAAGCCTGGCAGAAAAAAGTTTGTTTACTGTTGCATTTAACCTGTCTGTTTGATATGAAAAGTGGGGAGGGCATAGTTGGCCCCAAGCATGCTTCTTTACTCTTTCTGCCTTAATTTTATCAGTTCATTCTGTGCAGAAGGATTTCAGGTGTCCTTTGGTGGTAGAGAAAACAAAGAGTTATGTACATCAACACACACATTTTTAAAGCATCTCTAAGACCCTCACTTCTTTCTCTGAAAAAAATTCCATTTTCTAATTTGCTCTTTGAGGTTGGCCTTTCTCAGGTTTTACTCCTTTCCAATATTCTCTTTTATTAACAAAGGTTTCCTTCCTTTCCTTCTTTTTTTGGTCAGTGGTTTATTAGGCTTTCCCTTTTTCATTTTACTGCCTCTTTCCTTACGTCTTTCAATCACATTCTCAATCCTCCCCACACTCCTCATCAAAAAGCACTGTATTTACTCCCTCAGGAGCCACTGCTTTTCTTTCTTTTCAAAAAAAAAATAAATAAAATAATAATAAACTGATGTCCTGCACAGGGCTAGAAGCCAGTCCTATTGATTTTAGCAGGTTTGAGTGTTCACTTAAGTCTGCAGCATCCCATTGCCTAGCAACATGGGCACCCAGAGCTCCAGGTTACTATAGCGATGGCTTCCTGATGCAAGAGCTCGCTCAGAGGAATGCTGGAGAGCAGCTACCACTTCAAAACTGGGACTCCCAGGGTTTTTCTCCCCATTTGATTCTCTGCTGTTTGAAAGGGAAAAAAAGGGGAGAGAACACAGACAAGGGGAACCCACTCACTGTAGAGGGCTAGATGATCAATTGTGTTTCTTTTATACACAGCATCCAAAAGAAAATCCTTTACAATAAACTCTCCTTGTTTATACCCTGAAGCCACCCTCAGCCCCTTCCTAGCAGGACCCTTAGACTCTGACAACAAAGACAAACTAGGAATGCAGCTGACCTAGGCTTCAAAGAAAGACTCAGTATGCAGGGCCCTCCACTGGACCCTCTAACAGGCTTCATTCCAAAGTCATGTATAATGAAATGCTGATTCTCTGCTGCTTCCTATTAGCCATGCATTTCATACCATCATTTGCACTGATAACTGAGACTTAGCAAGAATCTAATTTCCAAGCAAGAATCAAGCTACTCGGTAACACTAGGCCACTGGGAAGTAAACAAGTATGTCTAGACCACAGGAAATAATGGACTGCCCTCTCGGTAATTCACTCTGACCACAGGGACCCCTGCTGATGCTGCAGATCAACTTCATCGCGGTCATTTCAGTTAATGCACAGTGTCAGTTCAGTTCCTTCGCCTCTCAGCAAGAGGAATCCTTCATTCCTTTCGACTGAAATACCAAGAGAGATGGAAAAAAAGAAGAAAAACTAAAAAGAAGAAAAAGAGACTCCCTTTTGCTTGGCAAAAGGAACAAAGGCAACCAAGGAGTGGAGCTTCTGAAAGGTAAATATATTAAGTCTGCAGGGTAATCTCTCTGCCCTTGTTTTATAGGTCAGGAAGTTCTGCTAAGGCTGGGTCTGAGTTCTTTCACGGCAACATGATCTGGGGGAAAATGCTACAGACGAACCTGCACTTCCCATTGCATTTTAGGTGAAAAAAATTACCGTTTTTTCAGAAACCTCCTTTACGTAGGAAAGTACAACAAGCTGATCACAGAGAGGTGCCAGTCCACTGATGTAGAATTCAGTTTCAAACTGAGACACTGCAAACAAAAGGGAGAGAAGATTCACATTAATAGCAGCAAAAAGCAGCACACAAAGGAAAGAACACATCTACTACGAGTGCAGAATAGACTCATTTTAGAAATTTAACATAAAGGGGGCAGAGATACACATACTTTCTTGATGATAATCAGCACCAGAAAAAGATATCTGGGAACTTACACTTGAAGGATTCTCTTACAAACAATAAGCAAACTCGACAAGAGTAGTAAGCATGAATGGTCAAAAGTGACATTACCTAGTTAGCCCATGAAGACACTTTGAAATCCATAAAATCCAATCTAAATTATTCAATAACAATTTTAAATTAAAAAAAAAAATAAATATTTTAAATAAAAAATACTATTAATGACACAAATACTTCTAAAATAATTTAAACACAAATTTAAATCTTTCACAATTAGGGCATTACCATGGTATTATGGTCATAAGAAAAGCTCTTTGTAATTGTGAAACTATTAATACTTTAACATTTAATAATCATTTTATCTAAACTCTAAAATAAAAAGTGTAGATATAGATAACATTACGATGAAACTGATGTTAATTCTTCAGTATTACATAAAGGTCAGAGAAAATAAGAAATTTCTCTTTTCTTTTAAAAGTCAGTCATTAAAACTTAGAAGTTCTATTTCTTCTATTGCATCACCTAAGTATATAGATTTAATTACAATAAACCACAAAGATCTTACAAACAGCTCAACTGTAGAAGTACAAATACCGCTACAGTATGATTCTAATGACTAGCTGTTGTAATATTTATAACAAATGACTGTTTAAGCAACTAATTTTGAGGATGGTTTGTTACACAGCAAAGCTAACTGATACAGTATTAGTACCACGAAAAGACTCTTCCATGAATTATACATAAGATTTATTTGGGAGTAAACTCTCATTTGAACACACCACATTTTCTAAGAATTTCTTGATTCAGTTCTTCTCCACAGTTCTGTGGTATCTGCTTCAAGTTTAGTTAACTTTTATGATAAAATGACCATCTTTTCCAAACCAGGAGAACTCAGTGTAGCATACTGGAAACAATATTGAACGTGGAGTCAGGAAATCTGAGTTGTAACTGCAGTTAAATTGAACATGGACAATTCATTTTGATTTCTGCTGATACAACTTTTCCCATGTATAAAATAAAGGTATCAGAGTAGAAATAAACCCATAATACAAATAAAATGAGGGGTTAGTGAATTTTTCTTCTTCTTCCTCTCCATTCTCCTCATAAATCACTTAGTGTTACTTGTCTCTGCTTATCTTTAATGCCTACTCCTTATATGACTGTTTTCAAAATTTAATTTTCATACCAAAATGTAACTGAGGATAATGAACAAAAATAGTTAATGTCTCTTTCCAGGTGGCGCTAGTGGTAACTTGCCTGCCAGTGCCTGAGATGTAAGAGACGCAGGCTTGATCCCTGGGTTGAGACGATCCCCTGAAGAAGGAAATGGCAACCCACTCTAGTATTCTTGCCAGGATAACCCCATGGACAGAGGAACCTGGCAGGATCCACAGGGCCGCAAAGAGTCGGACACAACTGAAGCAACTTAGCATGCACACAAACAGTTAACAACATAAATATGGAAAAGGATAACATAAGCTGTGTCCTTGGTTGGATCACATAGGTAGTCAGGGTGCCCTGAACAGAACCAGATGATGGAAGTCCAAATTGTGCAGCTCTGCCATGAACACTTTTTCTTCTCAACCTCTGAACCTGAACTGAATATTCTTACCCAGCCACTTAAAAATAGTTTTGGTAAAGTGCTAATGTGATAGATATTCACATGAAGCATGCTCAGAGATGAGCCTGTCCATTGTGTAGCCAGGCACTGAAGGTTGTGAAGAAGTTTCCCCAGTGCTGTGTGCGAATGTAGTGTGTGAGCAGGGATGGGGAATGTGCAGATGCTACTGACCAGTGTGGGGCCACACATGACCTAATGACCAGAGAGGTGAGAGTTTCACATTCTTGAACACATACAGGCCTATTAACAGGAGGTTTTGGATGCCAGTACTCCTAAGGTTGCTTAAACTCTGTTTGGTAGAGAGGGACTTGTGTTCTTCTTTACTAAATCACATTCCATTATTGAAATGCCCCATATCCAGTTCCCTTACCAGCAACTTGGGTGAAGATCAGTGAGTCAGAGGCGCTACAGAGGCTGCTTCACAGGACTCAAATGGAGCCTTTGGTGTGCCTCTCTGAAACAGGAACCCACAGGAGAGCATCATCTAAGAAATTGTGGGTGAATGAGGTATTCTCCCCACTTGAGATGCCAAATGGGCTGCTAGCCTCACTGCCAAGAAGTATCAGACAGTATCCATCCTAAAGGTAACCAAATGCACATCAAGGCCTTGGTGTATATGCATGACTCATAAGACACAGAACAGAGAAGTTAGAAAATAATTCTACTCAGTTCTTCCCTCCTCTACATCCTGATTTCTGTCAAGAGCTCGAGTTAATACTGAACTGAGTTAATAATGCATAAATTTTCCTATTATTTAATTAAGAACAAAATAGAATATCTAATGTGTTCTTAAAGAAAACAAGGCAATAATGTGAAGAAGCAGATATTTATTTCCTTCTCAATTCCTGATACTGTCACAAATGCTTATTTGTTAAGAACTAAAGCTGACTACACTTTACTAACTGAAAATTAGTAATAATTTAGGTAGAAATGACATGCAGTGTCTAAATGACAAACAAAAAACAAAAAGAAATGTTATTTACAAAGAAAAGATGTGGTATGTAAAAACAGCATTGTGAAGATTTCCAGAGGCACAGTTAAACAAGTTATCACCATTCAGAAAAAGTTGTAATTCAAGTAATTCTTTTCATTTTATTAAAATGATTTCAAATCAACAGAAATCTTATGGAAAACAAAACTGCAATTATAGTCATACCCACTATGAGTTATAATTTAAGAATTCTTAAATAGTGGCTGCTTTCCTTAGCTTTGAATATTCTACAACTTAGAAATTCATCTCCATGAATACCCACTAATAATGATATCATGTAAAAAAATGATTCACTTCCTAGTTTGAGGTCCTAGTTTAGGGAAAGGTCCACAGCTATTCTACATTAAAAAAGACATTTCAGGGACTTTCCTGAAGGTCAGAGGTTAAGACTCTTGTGCTTCCAATGCACGGGATCGACCAGTTTGATCCCTGGTCAGGGAACTAAGATTCCACATGTCTCACAGTGTGGCCAACAAAAATAAAAACAGCAAAAAAAAAAAAAAAAAAGACTTTTAAGGGTGAACGATGGGGTTCTGTTTTACTACTTACTGAGGCACAAGAACAGGACTGTTTTAGGATCCATCACAATTCAGTGTATTCTTTATACTAATGCTAAATCCTTAAATGGCTGGTTAGAGACAGTGGTGTCAGAATGAATAGAGAAGTACAAGGAATATTCTAAATGAACAGATAATAATGAAGAGAGTTAGAGAAAGAAACACTGGATGGTAATATTTATTCTTCTAAAGAACATACGTAAATTATGTAATAAGTTTATGGACCAAGTTTATAAAATGTCTTCATGTCATTACTGCTTTTCTATTTCAAAATTTCTATAG
This sequence comes from Cervus canadensis, assembly GCF_019320065.1. NCBI lineage: Eukaryota > Metazoa > Chordata > Mammalia > Artiodactyla > Cervidae > Cervus > Cervus canadensis. The sequence goes on along the minus strand of NC_057388.1, from coordinate 77,850,213 downwards.
ACTAATCAAAGTTTCAGTTAATTTATTTTCCCTGAAATATGTTTTCCAAGAGTTGTCATAATTTTAATGAAAAAAAAACTCATTAAAGGAAAATAGTTTTGAACATAGGTGGTTTATGGTTCTCATACCACAGAATCTTTCCATTATCTGAAAAAGATAAACCATGAAGAAGAAAAAGACAACTTCTGTTGGAAAGCACTAAGACAAAATAGAAAGCAAAAGCTGGGGAGCAGAGGGGAAGTGCAGAATTTCTAGAGAAAGCCACAGAAGACAGTAGCTAAGATCAAGGAGGTGGAGAAAGTGAGTTGATGGCTCTGGGGTGTTTGAATTATGGTAGAGGTAAGCCAAGATACCCGGGTTCCATCCTTGAGTTGGGAAGATCCCCTGGAGAAGGAAATGGCAACCCACTTCAGTATTCTCATCTGGAGAATCCCATGGACAGAGGAGCCTGGTAGGCTATAGTCCATGGGACTGCAAAGAATCAGATAGGACTGAGCAACTAAGACTTTCACTTTCAAGCAAAGACAACATTATAGCTGCAGCACAGCCTTCACCCTGATGGAGATAAAGACTCACTGTGCTCTAGTTTATTCAGGACGACAAAGCATTCCCAGACGTGTTAGAAGAAATAATTCAAGAAGAGAAGAGATTCTAAGCAGAATAAGAGAGAAAGTTTCAGAAGGATTATTTACATAAAAATTGTATTCAAGGAGTTATTTGGATCCAGAAAGAGGGCATTCTATACAGACCTGATCTAGATAGAAGAGAAGCTTCAGATCTTGATGGGTGCTATTCAACAGTGTATTAACTTAAGACAAAAACATAACTTATGTAAGTTTTTCTAGTAGTCATATTTAAGAGTAAAAAGAGGTGAAATTTTAAAAAATAATTTATTTAATGCAACGTATCAACATACAACTATTTCAACCAAAAACATAAAAAAAAATTGAGATAATTTACTTTTCATTTTCACACAAGTCTTTGGAATCCTAGACACAGGACATCTCAGCCCACACCTGCCACATTTCAAGCACTTAACAGTTAAAAGTGGCAAGTGGTTACCTTATTGGACAGTATAGGTCCAGATAACCTATAATTTTTAGTCTTTAAAAATCAAGTAACTTTACTCAAGTATATGTTGATGATGTGCACTGTGGGTTATAATTTTCATATACACACTGTACTATTTTAATTTACAGTTTCTAGTTTTTATATCTATTTTATATCTGTTTTAAAACTAGTTTCAGGAAATTTTTCTTGAATTACTGTTTTTGGTATTTATTCCATTTCTTTGTTTTGTTTCCCAGGAGTCTTATTTGCAGGCTAAATTACCTCTGCCCATCTTCAGTATTTATCATTTAATCAAAAATCTTTTTTTCCCTTTGTTTTTAATTCTTCAATTTTTACTGGAGTATAGTTTTGTATTAAGGTCAAGAAGCAACAGTTAGAATCAGACATGGAACAAGAGATTGGTTCAAAATTGGGAAAGGAGTACATCAAATGTCACTCTGATTATTTAACTTTTATGCAGAGTATATCATGCGAAATGCTGGACTGAATGAAGCACAAGCTGGAATCAAGATTGCCAGGAGAAATATCAATAACCTCAGATATGAAGATGACACCACCCTAATGGCAGACAATGAAGAGGAACTAAAGAGCCTCTTGATGAAGGTGAAAGAGGACAGTGAAAAAGCTGGTTTAAAACTCAACATTCAAAAAACTAAGATCATGGCATCCAGTCCCATCACTTCATGGCAAATAGATGGGGAAACAATGAAAACAGTGAGAGACTTTATTTTCTTGGACTTAAAATCGCTGCAGTCAGTGACTGCAGCCATGGAATTAAAAGATGCTTGCTCCTTAGAAGAAAAGCTATGACCAGCCTGTCTCTGTGTTAGTCACGCAGTCGTCTCCGACTCTTTGTGACCCTATGCACTGCAGCCTGTCAGGCTCCTCTGTCCACGGGATTTTCCAGGCAAGAATACTATAGTGGGTTGCCATTTACTTCCCCAAAGGATCTTTCCGACCAAGGGCATGAACCTGGGTCCCCTACATTGTAGGAAGATTCTTTACTGTCTGAGCCACCAGGGAAGCCCTAGATATTAATACAGTCCTTGGGAAAAAAGCTATGACAAACCTAGACAGCACATTAAAAAAGCAGAGACATCATTTTGCCAACAAAGGTCTGCATAGTCAAAGCTATGGTTTTTCCAGCAGTCATGTACCGACGTGAGAGTTAGACCATAAAGAAGGCTGAGCGCCCAAGAATTGATGCTTTCTCATTATGGTGCTGGAGAAGACTCTTGAGAGTCCCTTGGACTGCAAGAAGATCAAACCAGTCAATCCTAAAGGAAATCAACCCTGAATATTCATTGGAAGGATTGATGCTGAAGCTGAAGCTCCAATACTTTGGCCATCTGATGCAAAGAGCCAACTCACTGGAAAAGACCCTGATGCTGGGAAAGATTGAAGGGAGGAGGAGAAGGGGAAGACAGTGGATGAGATGGTTGGGTGGCATCACCGACTCAATGGATGTGAATCTGAGCAAACTCTGGGAGATAGTGAAGGACAGGAAACCCTGGCGTGCGGCAGTCCATGGGGTCGCAAAGAGTCGCACACAACTGAGCAACTGAACAACAGTTGCTTTGCACTGTTCTGTCAATCTCTGCTATACAGGTGAGTCAGCTATACATATACACACAAACCCTCTTTTTGGGATTTCCTTCCCACTTAAGTCACCACAGAACATTGAGGAGAGTTCCTTGTACTATACAGTAGGTTCTCATTAGTTAGTTTAGACACACTCCTTATTTGTGATTAAAATCTTTTCCCTCTTCCATTTCTCTTACAGCACTATCTTTGCATCTATTTGCTCCCATGTTCCTTCCAGTTTAACCTTTATTTCTGAAATAACTTTTTTATTTATAAATATTTCCTGAGTTCTGTCACCTCATTTGAAATTTAATTCTGATTTTTGATGTTCTTCCATGTCTTCTGTAACTTCTTTCAACTATCTTGTAGCTAGTTATGAAACAGTAAATTACAGTTATGATCTATTTTGTGGATGTTTCTGTCTGATATGCTTTCATTGCCAAGGATGTTGTTCTGTTCCTTATCAATTTTTTTCTTAAACCTCAGCAGAGGATTTGAGCTTTGTACTTTTTCAGTGCTTGTTTTTAGGTAAAATCAGTCACTGATCTCTTGGGAGAAGGCAGGAACTGGGGTAACTCTTCTAACCTTGAAGAGTTCCTTCAGAGTTTTCACGTAGTTTTAAAAATGTTTCCTTGCTTTCTGGCTTTGTCCCCTCCCTGCTTTCATCTGGACTTTCTCTTACTTTTAGGGCTTCCCAGATGGCCCAGGGGTAAAGAATCTGTCTGCCAATGCAGGAGATGCAAGAGATGAAGGTTCGATCCCAGGATTGGGAAGATCCCCTGGGGGTGGAATGCCAACCCACGCCAGTTTCCTTGCCCGGAGAATCCCATGGACAGAGGAGCCTGGCGGCTACAGTCCACGAGGTCACAGAGAGTCAGACATGACTAAGCACAATGGCACAACCTCTCTTTATTTCTTCTTGCTCATATTGCTTGGGATTTATTCTCTGGCATGAACCCAGCCCTGGCAGGAAGCACAGGCCGCTCAACTATGAGAACTCTGTGGGCTGCCCGGCTGTCTGAGCTCTTCAGCCTAACTGCAGGACTTCACCCAGACCTCTCAGAATGGCCTGGGGTCTCTTCTAGAAAACACCCACTGGCTGTTTTGGCATTCTCTTGGAGTTCTCATTAGAAGCCCCCTTGCTCCCTCTGCCGTCTCTCACACCAATTCTGGAATCACAGTGGTTCCTGTGGCTGTTGGTGGGTTTTGTCATTTGCATGCGGGTTGGCATTCCTAGGGCTACCTTGCTGTAAATATTGTCTGTGGGTTTTTGGTTGTATGATCGAGTTGTTTCATTTTTCTGGGAGAACTCAGGAGGATGGAACAATTATGCAGCCATTACCACATCTTCCTAGAATCCTCCAAGCACAAAATGTTAATGTATCAGGGTTAGATACCAACTTGATACAAGCCAGGGCCAGGATTATAGTCACAAACACATACTATCATTGGGCTATCAACAGTGTATGTGCTGTAAGTTTCTGAATGATTGCGTCTGATTGAAATAAAAATGAATAAGACAGAGATTTCTTGTATCTTGAGTTTTATATCTCTGAGGGTTATCAATAACTTAGTTCAATAAGGAATTACTGAGCACCAGAAGACACTCTTCTAGAAACATCAGGAAGATGAGTTTGCCTCTGACTTAAAAGAGACTGTGAGTCTAGAAGCTGAAGAAATAATTAAAATTCCATGTGCTATGCAAGAATGGAAATAGGTGTAAAGCAACAAAGAGTACAGAGCAGGACAATTTATTCCCGGAGGGGAGGACGTGGGCATGGAAACAATAGCAATTATCATGACTACATATGCCTGTTAAGGGCAGGAATGGTGGTTATACATGAGAGAACAACATTTCATTAAATGTTCATTCAAAAAAACTGCGTGAAAAAAAAAAACTTCATTTAAAAAAGTATTAAAAACTAATGTGTATTAGATTGTTAAAAATAAAAATCAAGATTTTATTTGGGTCTGGATAAAAAGATCATCCTCCAAATAATTCACAGCTAGTTTATCTCAATAACATCATTGTCTTCAGCCCTAAAAATTGATAAATAGTCTTGATTATTATGTGTACCTATGAGCTGTCTTATGAGATGTATTAACCTTTTCAGAATAATGTAGTAAATCCTTATTTGTATCTTTCCCCCCATTCTCTTTCAACAGACTTTATGAAACACGAATGTTTTAGTCTTCTGACTGTTAAAAGAAACTACTGTTTTTCTCTCTAACAAAATAGAAAAGTCATATTAATAATAGTCCATTTAATGAACACTGCTGACAAGAAGGATGCTGAATATATTACAAACATGATCTTTTTTCACCATGATAACTTTATACTTATCTTAAAAGGGACTTGAAGCTTAGGGATGTTAAGTAACTTGACTAAGGTCACTTAAGTAGAAGGCAATAAAAGCAGGAATTTGAAACCTTACTTTCCCCAGATATAAGTCACACTAGAAAACATAAACAAGCCCACAGAGGTGCTCAGGGCAAAAGTGCACTATGTCAGCTGGGAAAAGTGAAGGGTCTGACAACGTGCTGCCACTTCTGTGGCATGCAGCCAGGGTGCCGGGCCCCTCTTTGGAATTTTCCGTACACCGAAGCACAGAGAACATGTACTGCCTTTTATTTTGGGTTGTTTTCCCTTTGTGCAAAATGTCTATTAATTAGATGTGATGTAGAAGGATTCAGGATCTTCACTGAAACTAAATAAAGTGATACCCTATAATTTTATTTAAAACTTTTTTTTTTTTTTAATGTGGACTATTTTTTAAAGTCTTTATTGACTTTGTTACAATATTGCTTCTGTTCTACGCTTTGGTTTTTTGGCCTCTAAGGCATATGAGATCTTAGTTCCCTGACCAGGGATTGAACCCACAGCCCCTGCATTGGAAGGTGAAGTCTTAACCACTGGACCACCAGGGACATACCTTCCTATAAATTTTGGTTTCTATGATTCTTCAAAAAAGAAACAAAATTTTAAGCAATTTATAAGTAACAACAATTATCTTCCATTGTCTTATATTCACATATGAAAACCATCAAGGTCCCTTTATGATAGCTCCTTATTCCCAAGATAATCTGACCCTTTAGTCACCAGATATTAGTACTTCATAACTGGATACAATGTCCACAGACTTTGAGAAATTTGGACACTCTGTCAACGTGACCACTGATTTAAGAAAATACATTTGGAAATCACATTTCAACATCCTCTGGTTTGATATGAAGCTGATGCACTAAAAGCAAAAGTGACTTTACTATGCTGTATGTCAGCAAGTTATGGACAAGGATCTAATATATGGGAGTGAAACAGAAGGGAATGGCTAAAGGACAAAATTACTAAAACATCCAGATCAGGAACCAATATTACACGTAGGTCAAAGCCATTCAATTTCATATTTTCGAATCAATATTCAGTACACACTATGATCAAAGCTATGGAGATATGATTAGCTCATATACTAAACTCCAGAACTCACAAAGAAACACCAACGCTCAGTGATTTAGTGAGAAGCTGACCACACACTACTTAGACCCATAGACAAGGGGGTGTTGGAAGAACTTTGGGTCAAAATATTCAAACCAAATAGTTATACTTTAAGTTGTAAAAGGGCTTTTTCAAGAAACAAAGATAAGTGTTAGTAAAGATGTGGAGAAAGTTGGTTGAAATGCAAAGTGTAAAACCATTATGAAAAACAGTATGGAGTTTCCTCAAAAAAAGTTTCAGACAGAACTACCATATGATCCAGCAACATCCTTCTGGGTATTAATCCAAAAGAACTGAAATCAGGAACTTGAAGAGACATTAGCACTCCCACAATCATAGAAGCACTATTTACAACAGTCAAGATATGCAACCAACCCAATGTCTATCCACAGAACAATGAGTAAAAATGTAATTCCATTCAGCCTCAAAAAAAGGGAAAATTTGCAACATGCAACATGGATGAACTCTGAGAATATTACGCTAAGTGAAATAAGCCAGTCACAGAAAGACAAATATTACATGATTCCACTTATATGAGGTACCTAAAATAGTCAAAATCATAGAATCAAAGAGGAAAGTGGTGGTTGCAAGGGCTGGGGAGGGGGAATGGCGAGTTGCCAATCAACAGGCATAAAGTTTCAGTCAAGCAAGATGAATTAAGTTTGCGATCTGCGGTACAACATTATATGCAGCATCAATGACAACGCATCATGCCCTTAAAAAATCTGTTAAGACAGCAGCTCTCATGTGAAGCGTTCTTACCATAACAAAATTTAAAAAATTCAGAGACCTAACCACCTGCACCCCCACAAAAGTTTCCAGAGCTACCTTGATGCACCAACAAAACTTATGTCAAACACTAAGAAAGTGCACAAAAGAGCTTTTCCTCTTTTTCAAAGGGCTGCAAGAATCCCATCCCAGTCTGGATGTGATTCCCTTTCCTCAGAAACAATTTTGACAGCGATCCAAGGCAACTAGGTTCTAGAGTTCTCTGAGAAAATAATGAAGGGCTGTCAGTCCCAGAATACAATAAGGGGAAATAACATTTCTACTTTTCTAAATGAGACACTTCACTGAACCCAAATAAAACAAAAACGAAAACAAATGTACTGCATTTCCATTTTATCTGGCTATTTGAAGAATAGGTATGCAGACGTCCTCACTGGCATTAGTCTTCATAGAATTTCTACCCCATGGTTTGTATCCGAGTGCCCAGAGCAAACTGCTTTTCATCACTTACTCTGGCTGCAAATGAGGGCAGGCAGGAATTAGGCTGAAGGCATGCAGGAAAGAAAGTATGGCACAGCAGTTAAGAGGCAACAGCTTCGAAACTAGGCTTATCTGGGTTCAAATGCTGCCTTCTCTGCTTTTGAAGTCATCATGTTAAGCAGGTTACTTGATCCCTCTGAAACTCAGCCTCTTCACCTGTAAAATGGGATAACAACCCCCTCCACTGGAATCATTGTGAAGATTAAATGAAATTCTGTTTGTAATGCATGTAGCATGTGCCTGGTGGTGGTGATTATAAAATGAACAAAATACACTTCTTTACTTCAGGTGCTTCAGATTTCTTACCACTTCTTACTGTAGAGAAAATTTATTCATTCTACTTGCAAGAAACATTTGAGCCTCCAGCACTGAGTGAGAAGGAACAGGGGGAATGGACAGAGGAATGGACACATAATAAAACAAGCACAATAAAACCTTCATTGCAGAATTGAGGAGGTGAGTAAATAGGAACCCACAGTAAAATTCTTTACTTTTTTGTATGTTTAATAATTGTCATAATAAACTGTTGGGAAAAAATGAAGGGCAGAAGAGAAGAATTAACAGATTAGAGAGAATCGAACTAAATTCTAAGAGAACAGAAACCACACAGAGTTAAACCTGTAAGCAAAACACCTTGAACTATCCTGATTCCTGCCGAGACTGGGACATGGAGATAAACCTTGTTACTCTCGTGCACAGAAGAACTGTCCCACTGCTAGAACCCGTGTGTCTGCGTCAGAACGCTAACAGGTGGCTGGAGAGACAGTTAGGTCTAAGAAGGGTATTAATTTCATAGCTCTCTTATGTCATGCAAAAAGCCCTTCAATTTCCAAGTCCCTGTTTTCCCAATCAAGAGGCTGAAAACAGAACAATGTACTAAATAGAGCCACAGCCTATAGTCAACTAAAGATACGGACTCTGTTTAATTAAAGTGAAAAAGATGTCGCTTGCTTTTCTCCTCCCTGTCTTCCTGGCTCCTCCCATTCTACACAGCTTCCCATATAGATTTTCTCTTATTATTTTTTGAAACAAATTCCCACATGAGATCAAGATTAGGTAGTTAATTGTTAATTCCTTGCATGTAAATTATCTGCCCCTGGCAGGAGATGCCCCCCAAATGACACACCAATACTGGATTCATTTCCCAACAATATAATATCAGCTCCCAATTACCATTCCATTAGGACCCAGGATGACTGTGGTGAAAAGTCTCTGTGTCCAAATCTCAATGGGAATCAGGACAGTTCAGGGTGTTGGTGCTTAAGGATCTAGCCCTGTATGGTTTTCTGCTCTGTTAGAATTCAGTCTGATTATCTCTATAATCTACTAATTCTTCTGTACTGAATATTTTCCCCCAACATTTTATTATGAAAAATACCAGAGGGTTAGGGAATCCCGTGACAAGATACCCAAGTTAAGTTAAAATAAGTAAAGCAGTCATGGACCGCAACATATTTTATTTTTAACACTGTAATACGGAAGAATAAATGACATCTAAAAAGTCTTAAGTAACCTTATGTCTTCATGGGTTGGAGACTGGCTAGTAAGCTTCATACTTACTATCATCTTTTGCTTACAAGAATAAATTAATATCTTATTGAGAGGAATAACTTTTACATTGTTTTTGAGATTCTGCCTTGTAAGGAAGAGCTATAAACATCTGGCTTCTAAGAAATGTACAGCCACAGACATTTCTTTCATTTCAATGCCATTTTCACCTCATTTAGTAAAGAACAGTGGCTTATACTGTCTAGGGCTAAAGCAAATTGTAATCCAAACCCGCTAATATTTCTCTTTTCCTTTATCCTAGTCAAGGACTCTAATCCAAACCACTTTGCCTCCTGCTGTGGAAATGGTTTATATTCTTAAAGGTTTCCTCTCAAGAGGGGAAAAAAATGGTACTTAACCACTAACCACAGTAGTAAAATGTCTGTAACGTGATATTGTTGGTACCCACACATGGTCTATTTCGCGGAAATTGTAGTACGGATGAACTACACTTTAATAATGTGATCCCAGGACTCTAGCTATTAGCAGTTGAGGAGCTGGGATGAAAGTCTGCACAGTGATGATAACCACTGTGGTTCAGTGAGCACCTACTGTATGCCAAGGAGTGTGTTGCAGACTTTCCTTACATCACACCTAATTCTCCCAGCCATCTGGAATGGTAGGTCTCATCATCTTCATTTTATTTCATTTTTTACTAAAAAAAAATTTTTTTTTGGCCACACCATGAGGCACATGGGATCTACTTTCCAGACCATGGGCAGAACCCGTGCCCCCTGCAGTGGAAGTCTGGGCCACTAAGGAAGTCCCTAATCTCCATTTTACAAGTGAAGAAAGTCTAGCTCAGGGACATTAAAGTACTTATCAAGATCAGACAGGAATTCGGCAAACTGCCTGGTCTCCTTGCTTGGTCATTCTGTGGGGTTAGATCCTATCCATTTTAATGCACAGCAATAAGATCTTGGATGAGTTATTTACCACTATGAGCCTCAGTTTTTTTCATCTATAGAATAAGAAGACTACTACCTGCCCTTCAAAGGGCTGCTGTGATGGTGAAGTGGACTAAAGCAGATAGTACACTTAGCACAATACCCCATACCTAGTACTTGAGTAATAATACCAAGTAAGGAGAAAAGATGACACTGCTACATTTTCATGCCTTCCAGGTAATTTTTACATCCTAAAATTCTGAGATTGCCCTTTTTTATTTACCTGCATTTAAAATATTCTCATACTTATCTCTCGGGACACAGCATTGAGACTTTCAGGTTTTTTACTGGTGGGCATGGGAGAGGCAGGAAAGCAGACAGACTGAAATAACTATCATTATCTTTTAGTTCTGCCTTTTTATCAGGTTACTCAGTTTTTCTCAGTACCATTATATTCTGCATACACCTATTTGTCCATACCCCAAGCAGTCCAAACTGTGAATTTATATATTCATTTTTCCTTCTAAGGCAAACAACAACTACAATGATCAAAACCCTACCACCAATTTACGACTTCAAGTATAAAATATTTAAATCTTACAAACATATTAGCCAGGTGGGAATATCTTTCTGTTTGTAGGAATACAGTCTTATGCAAATAATTTATCTCAGCTTCTCCCTGTCTGTAACAACCCATCAAATGTATATTCCTCATCTCCCATCCAAATGGGTAAACAAACTATTTACCTGACACATAACACGGCAAACCTTTTTTTTTTTTTTTTGGTCACAAAACTGTCTTCTGTTGCTCAGTACTAAACAATACAAAAACAGTTTTTATTCTATTTGTTTAATTGACAAATGTCAGTCAGTTTTCACCTTTTCTATATGAATAACTTTGGCACTAGGTCATAAAACTCAAGTTACTTGTTTCCCAGAGTCACTGATTCATTCAACCTAATATTACTTTGTACCTACTATGTGTCATGCATGGTGCCAGGCCCGTGAGAAATAAACACTAAGCAAAAACAAGGAGGCTACAGTTCCGATGGAAGAGACAGAAATGCACCAAATAATCACATGATCACTGCAACTTAAACAACATCCAGAAAGGGAAATGCTACATGTCTATCACAGGGGGATGTGACCTGCTCAGGGATGGCCAGTGGGCTTTCCCAGGAAAGCAACATTTGAGCTGAGGTTTAATTAAAGGTGATAAGGGATCCATAAGCAAAAAGAGGCAAGACAAACATTCTAGAGAGACGGGAAGAAGCGGAGAGCAGCATGGGTGGGTGGAAGAAAGCCAGTGTGGCTGGAACACAGAGACCAAAGAGACGCTTGTCATGAGCTGAAGTTAGGAAGGCAGGTGAGTGCCAGTGCAGATCCCCATGGTCAACTTAAGGAGTCTCACCTTTACCTAAGAACACTGCGAAGGGACTGAAGAGTGGTGACACTGTCTGATTTGTATTCTGACTGCAGTCGGGGGACTAGCACACAGAAATTCATGGTGCAAAGAGATGAACCAGTTAAGTGTCTGCTGCAGTGATCCAGATAAAAGACCATGGCAGCTTGGACCAGACCAGTGATGAGGAAAGTAAACATTTAGAAGGCGTAAGGAATCAGGACCAAATGTGAGTACTGTGTTATGAGCTGTGCATGGACTCTTGGAATTTTCACAAACAACCTATGGGACGCATATTCTTTTCTGCATTTTATAGATGGGAATATTGAGGCACGTGGACATCTGTCCAAAGTGCAGGTAGTAAATAATAGAACCAGAACCCCAAGCCCATGGTTATTTAATGTCAAAGCCAATTACAAAATTACTGTTAAAAACTCGAAATAGAGTTAAGACGAAAGGTCTCTACAGCCAAGTTTCAAAACTCAAAAGCTTCTTGATCTATTTCATCAGGGTGCCAATGGTGAGCCCTGAAGAACATGGCCTTAGGTCCCCGCCTAGTAACACGGATTCTCTTTTGAAGGTTTATACCACAGAAGACATACCTATTTCAACGTATCGGTTGGGCAAGTCCCTCATTTCACTGGCGTGCCGTTCCTTCACTGAGCATATCTAGAAAGGAAAGTCAAATGTCATTTTATTCATCCGACAGAACACTCTTCATCACATCTCATTCACTATATGGTACTTTTGCTAAATTAGCCATGTAGCACTGAGGACAGGATGCACACATCCTACCCTATGACTTACGTGATAGAAACTAATTTCAATGACATACAGCAACCATTGCTTATATTCTCCAACGTGGTGTGTTCAGTTGCTCAAGTATGTTCGACTCTCTGTGACCTCACGACTGTAGCCCCAGGCTCCACTGTCCACGGAATTCTCCAGGCAAGAATACTGGAGCAGGTTGCCATTTCCTACTCCAGGGGATCCTCCCAGCCCAGGGATAGAACCCACATTTCTTGTCTTCTGCACTGGCAGGCGGATTCTTTACCACTGAACCACCTGAGGAGCCCCACTCTCACAGTGCCAGGTCCCAGAGATATTATTCTCCAGTAAAGTTTTATTCAGGGACAAAGAAAAGAAGGAAGTGAATATAGTTTTAAGACCTTTCCAATGACCCATTTTCTGCAACTCTATTGACAGACTCCTTCGATCATCATCCAAATAAAACTCCAGCAAAAGCACAGAGCCCCAAATGCCCAATGGCTAGTCTGGGCAACACCCACGTAGATCTAGTGTTTCTGATCACATTTCAGTCATTTATTTCACTGTTGCTAAATAATACTTTGCAAAAGTGTCACATGCTCTTCTTCTCTCAAGCTCATTAAAATACATGTATTACATAATTTAAATCAGGGATGGTAACGACAGCCCAGCCTCTATTTTTTTTACAGCTTGTAAGTTGAAAATAATTTTTACATTTTTGAAGGTTTGAAAAAGTGAAAAGGAGAGGAGGGAGATTGGGAAGGAAAAACAAATAAAAAGAAAATTGCTTGGCAGAAACAATATGTAGCAGGCAAAGGGCTTCCCTGGTGGCTCAGTTGGTAAAGAATCCGTCTGCAATGCAGGAGACCCCGGTTCGATTCCTGCGGTGGGAAGATCCACTGGAGAAGGGGTAGGCTACCCACTCCAGTATTCTTGGGCTTCCCTTATGGTTCAGCTGGTGAAGAATCAGCCTGCAATGCGGGAGACCTGGGTTTAATCCCTGGGTCAGGAAGATCCCCTGGAGGAGAGAAAGGCTACCCACTCTAGTATTCTGGCCTGAAGAATTCTGGGGTTGCAAAGAGTCAGACATGACTGAGCGACTTTCACTTACTTCACTTAAAGTTTAAAATCTTTACCACCAGCCTTTTACAGAAAGTTTTCCAACTCATATTTTAAATTATATGTATACATTTTGAACAGAAATTTTATATATTTATTTTATATACAGCCCATAACACATATGTGTGTTAACTGTGAATGTTTTAGGATAATAAGACTATGGATATTTTATATATATATATATATATATATTTTTTTTTTTGCTGTGTTTTCTGAAGGAAATGTACTCTATTTTGTAATAAGAACTGAGAAAAATTTACATAGTTCAGCCATCCAGTTTAAGACTGAGCCTCAAACGTCCATCAACAGATGAATGGATACAGAAGATGTGGTACATATAAACAATAGAATATTACTCAGCCCTCAAAAAGAATGAAATAATGCCACTTGCAACAACATGGATGGAGCTAGAGATTATTATACTTGTTGCCAAAGGGGAGAGGACAAGTGGAGGGAAGGATAGGAAGTTTGGGGTTAGTAGAATGAATGAACAACAAGGACCTATTGTATAGCACAGGGAACTATGTTCAATAACCTATGATAAATGATAATGGAAAAGAATATGAAAAAGAATGTGTGTATATATAAACGTGTATGTAACTGACTCACTTTGTTATACAGCAGAAATTAACACAACATTGTAGATCAACTACAGTTCAATTTAAAAAAGACTGAGTCACAAGTACTGATCCTATACAAACTTCTTTTAGAGAGCATTTATTGCACTATTTTATAGCTGTAGCCCTAAGTGTACCTACAACATGAAAATTTCTAAAATACAGAAAATCCATAGGTTCGTGGATTTATCTCTGGGCTTTCTATTCTGTTCCATTGGTCTATATTTCTGTCTTTGTGCCAGTACCACACTGTCTTGATGACTGTGGCTTTGTAGTAGAGTCTGAAGTCAGGCAGGTTGATTCCTCCAGTTCCATTCTTCTTTCTCAAGATCACTTTGGCTATTCGAGGTTTTTTGTATTTCCATACAAATTGTGAAATTCTTTGGTCTAGTTCTGTGAAAATACCGTTGGTAGCTTGATAGGGATTGCATTGAATCTATAGATTGCTTTGGGTAGAATAGCCATTTTGACAATATTGATTCTTCCAATCCATGAACACGGTATGTTCCTCCATCTGTTTGTGTCCTCTTTTATTTCTTTCATCAGTGTTTTATAGTTTTCTATGTATAGGTCTTTTGTTTCTTTAGGTAGATATACTCCTAAGTATTTTATTCTTTTTGTTGCAATGTGAATGGTATTGTTTCCTTAATTTCTCTTTCTGTTTTCTCATTGTTAGTGTATAGGAATGCAAGGGATTTCTGTGTGTTAATTTTATATCCTGCAACTTTACTATATTCATTGATTAGCTCTAGTAATTTTCTGGTAGAGTCTTTAGGGTTTTTTATGTAGAGGATCATGTCATCTGCAAACAGTGAGAGTTTTACTTCTTCTTTTCCTATCTGGATTCCTTTTACTTCTTTTTCTGCTCTGATTGCTGTGGCCAAAACTTCCAACACTATGTTGAATAGTAGTGGTGAGAGTGGACACCCTTGTCTTATTCCTGACTTTATGGGTGGAGATTCCTTAAAAAACTGGAAATAGAACTGCCATATGACCCAGCAATCCCACTTCTGAGCATACACACTGAGGAAAACAGATCTGAAAGAGACACGTTCACCCCAATGTTCATCGCAGCACTGTTAATAATTGCCAGGAGATGGAAGCAACCTAGATGCCCATCAGCAGACGAATGGATAAGGAAGCTGTGGTACATATACACCATGGAATATTACTCAGCCGTTAAAAAGAATTCATTTGAATCAGTTCTAATGAGATGGATGAAACTGGAGCCCATTATACAGAGGAAGTAAGCCAGAAAGATAAAGACCAATACAGCATACAAACACATATATATGGAATTTAGAAAGATGGTAACGATAACCCTATATGCAAAACAGAAAAAGAGACACAGAAATACAGAACAGACTTTTGAACTCTGTGGGAGAAGGTGAGGGTGGGATGTTTCAAAAGAACAGCATGTATACTATCTATGGTGAAACAGATCACCAGCCCAGGTGGGATGCATGAGACAAGTGCTCGGGCCTGGTACACTGGGAAGACCCAGAGGAATCGGGTGGAGAGGGAGGTGGGAGGGGGGATCGGGATGGGGAATAAGTGTAAATCTATGGCTGATTCATATCAATGTATGACAAAACCCACTGAAATGTTGTGAAGTAATTAGCCTCCAACTAATAAAAAAATTAAAAAAAAAAAAAAAAAAGAAAATCCAAAGGGAAAAAACAAATCATACGTTGTCCCAGAATAAACTGAACACTTTTGGAGAAGCTACTTTTCTTAACCTAAAATTACTACAGATAGTTCAATGTGCTATTAAAATATCCTTACATGATTCTTCAATATCTTTATAATATTTCATTATATGAATGAACTGGAATTTAATCAATCCTATTTTAGACATTAGTTTCTTGTTTCTTATCTCTTTCTGATGCCAGCAATAGTCCAATCAACATGCTCCTATATAAAACTTTTGGACTTCTGTTTCACTAGAATAAATTCCTAGAGGTAGAATTGATAGATCAATGTACATTTCTGCAGTCAGCAAAAACAAGACCTGGATCTGAGTGGTTCAGATCATGAGCTCCTTACTGCAAAATTCAGGCTTAAACTGAAGAAAGCAGACTATTCAGGTATGACCTAAATCAAACCCGTTATGATTATATAGTGGATGTGATGAACAGATTCAAGGGATTAGATCTGGTAGACAGAGCGCCTGAAGAACTATAGATGGAGGCTCGTAACACTGTTCAGGAGGTGGTGACCAAAAACATCCCCAAGAAGAAGAAATGCAAGAAGGCAAAGTGGTTGCCTGAGGAGGCCTTACACGTAGCCGAGAAAAGAGGAGAAATGAAAAGAAGAAAGGCAAAGATATAGCCAACTGAATACAGAGTTCCAGAGAATAGCAGGGAGAGATAAGAAAGCCTTCTTAAGTGAACAATACAAAGAAATAGAGGAAAACAATAGAATGGGAAAGACTAGAGACCTCTTCAGGAAAATAAGAGATACCAAGAGAACATTTCATGCACAGATGGGCACGATAAAGGACAGAAATGATATGGACCTAATAAAAGCAGAAGATTTTAAGAAGAGGTGGCAAGAATATACAGAAGAACTATACAAAAAAGGTCTTAATGACCCAGATAACCACAATGGTGTGGCCACTCACTTACAGCCATATATCCTGGAGTATGAAGTCAATCAGGCCTTAGGAAGCAATACTATAAACAAAGATAGCTCCACCTGAGCTATTTAAAAAAGATGATGCTGTTAAAGTGCTGCACTCAATATGTCAGCAAATTTGGAGAATTCAGCAGTGGCCACAGGACTGGAAAAGGTTAGTTTTCATCCCAATCCCAAAGAAGGGCAATGCCAAAAAATGTTCAAACTACCACCCAATTGCATTCATTCACATGCTAGGCTTCAACAGTACGTAAACCAAGAACTTCCAGATGTGCAAGCTGGATTTAGAAAAGGCAGAGGAACCAGAGATCAAATTGCCAACATTCATTGAATTACAGAAAAAGCAAATGGAACTCCCCTCCCTCCAAAAAGAAACACATTTACTTCTGCTTCATTGACTATACTAAAGTCTTCTTTGTGACAATCCACTATGTGGATCACGACAAATTCTTAAAGAGATGGGAATATCAGACCACCTTACCTGTCTCTTGAAAAACCTGAATGCAGGTCAAGAAGCAATAGTTAGAACCAGACATGGAACAACAGACTGGTTCAAAATTGGGAAAGGAATAGGTTAAGGCTGTATATTGTCACCTAGCTTATTTAACTTATATGCACAGTACTTCATGCAAAATGCTGGGCTGGATGAATCACAAGCTGGAATCAAGACTACCAGCAGACATAACAACTACTTCAGATATGCAGGTGATACCACTCTAATGGCAGAGAGTGAAGAGGAACTAAAGAGCCTCTTGATGAAAGTGAAGGAGGAGAGTGAAAAAGCTTGCTTAAAACTCATCACTCATTAAACAAAGATCATGGCATCCAGTTCCATCACTTCATGGCAAACGGATGGGGAAACAATGGAAACAGTGACAGACTTTATTTTCTTGGGCTCCAAAATCACTGCAGATGGTGACTGCAGCCATGAAATTAAAAGATGCTTGCTCCTTGGCAGAAAAGCTATGAACAACCTAGACAGCATATTAAAAAGCAGATACATTACTTTCCCAACAAAGGTCCATGTAGTCAAAGCTCTGGCTTTTTCAGTAGTCATGTATGGTTGTGAGAGTTGGACCATAAAGAAGGCTGAGTGCTGAACAATTGATGCTTTTGAACTGTGGTGTTGGAGAAGACTCTTGAGAGTCCCTCGGACTGCAAGGAGATCCAACCAGTCCATCCTAAAGGAAATCGGTCTTGAATATTCATTGGAAGGACTGATGCTGAAGCTCCAATACTTCTGACCACCTGATGTGAAGAGCTGGCTCACTGGAAAGATCTTTCATGCTGGGAAAGATTGAAGGCAAAAGGAGAAGGGAGTGACAGAGGATGAGATGGTTGGATGGCATCACTGACTCAATGGACATGATTTCAGCAAACTCTGGGAGACAGTGAAAGACAGAGGAGCTTAGCGTGCTGCAGTTCATGGGGATGCAAAAAGTTGGACACAACTTGGTAACTGAATAACAACAGATAATGCAGGATAATCTCCTCATCTTCAGATGCTTAGTTAGTCAATCTTTTTGCTCAGCTCTTTACTGCATAAAGAAACATTTATAGGTGGTGGGAATCAGGATTGCTATCTTGGGGACCATAATTCAGCCTAATGGAGGAAGCATTTCCAGTAGCAATTATCGAACTTCTTTCATGTCCCAATAGGCTAGTTTCCCTTTTCTTTCACCAAAAAAGAAAAGAAAATCCCAATTTTAAAACAAAGTAAAAAGCCACTTGATCTATTTAAGATACTTAAAAACTATTAAGAAGATCAGTTTACTGGATCAGTACTGGGATAGGGAGACTGGGAAGCCCTCTTTTGTCCTTGACTTTGAGGTACAACTTCCTTCTTATTACCTTAAATGTGACTGTTGTGTTCATTTAACATATGGAAACAATTACCACATGTTCTATTAAGAAAGAGAACCTGAATCATAACTAGAAATACCTCAAATTAATAATGCTTATTTTGATGATAACAATCACCACATTAATAATTTTTATGCTTTCTTTTTCACAGAGGAATTTTCAATAGCCATGTCTCTTTCATGACCTTTCTGGAATTTTCTGACATAACTATGACAGCTTACATTTCCTATGCATGGTATGCCAGATCCTATACTAAGTTCTTCATTAAACTGCCCCAAAATGTGTGATGTGAGAACTATCAGTGCTCCCACTTTGCAAATGAGGAGAGTGAGGCTTAGAGAGGGTCACACAGGAAGTTCAGTGGGAAAACTGGAATGGATTCCAGGTCCGTGCGACTCTACAGCCTGAGCCCTTCCATTAGACAACTGCTGGGATATCTTCTTACACCATCTTTATCTCAACTAAGTTTTACTTTATTTAGACAAACGTATATATTTTTAAAGGGAAACAAACAACTTTTGCTCTGAAATACCTAACACGAGACAAGCGCTACTAGGTACAAAATAAAGGTGAATGGACTTTGGGCCTCGTTTTGCAGAACAGCTTCATTTACCCAGGCATGTAAAAGGCAGGCGACATATGTGAGAAAACAGCCCCAAGTTGTATCGTCCATAATAAGCCTGTGCCTTTACTCCACCGAACTACTAGCGAGCAAGCAGGATGATTTCATTTCAACCTTTTTCCACCATCAGTTCTACTGAAGAAGCTCAGGATCAAAGGTAAGGGAAATGGAAGGAAACATAAAAAAAAAAGGGACCCAGGTGAACCAGCAACACAATGCATATTCCCATAAATAGCTAAGGCCAACTGGGTTACAGGAAATTAAAAAAAGATCAGAAAGGCTGCACCATTCTGAACATGGATAAGGTCATAAGAAACGACAGATCTGAAAACTCACGCTTATCCCACGACCATAATATGCAGATGGAAATATTTTGGCTCTGAGAAGCCATTCAAGAACTCATATTCTTGGACTTTCCTGGAGGTCCAGTGGTTGGGACTTGGCCTTCCAATGCAAGGGGTGCAGATCTGATCCCTGGTCAGAGAACTAAGATCCCACACGCCTCGGGGCCAAGGGACCAGAACACAGACCACAGGCAATGCCACAGCAGACTCAATAAGGACTTCAGAAATGGTCCACACACACACACACACACACACACACCACACAGGAACTCATCCCTCTTGACCATCGTCAGTAGCTCTGTAACAATATGGACTCATGAGGAAGACAAGTAAACCCACCTTCCCTGGTCAGGGAACTAAGATCCCACACGCCTCGGGGCCAAGGGACCAGAACACAGAACACAAGCAATGCCACAGCAGACTCAATAAGGACTTCAGAAATGGTCCACAGAGACAGACAGACAGACAGACAGACAGACACACACACACACACACACACACAGGAACTCATTCCTCTGGACCATCGTCAGTAGCTCTGTAACAATATGGACTCATGAGAAAGACAAGTAAACCCACCTTGACGGACGTCCCCCAGCCGATGATCAGCGTCACATTGTCCTTCCAGCAGAGGCTACAGGGATACATATCTGGGCGAAGACTTATATCATCCCGGGGCACGTTCGTGATTCTCTGCTTTGAGGTGATGTCAAAAATCTTCACGCCCTGGAAAATAAAGTAGCACTAAGCATCCTTGACTCGCGAGAAGGAAGGTGAAAGGCAACTTGATGACGGCCACGGCTGCACCCGAGGTAACGAGCACGGCAAAGTCCTCATCGTGTTCATCGGGTGCCACGGAAACGTTCTGACTCCACACGAATCCCGTGAAAACCCCGAACAAAAGGAAACCTCCATCCTTCTTTTCAGGCCAATGAGATTTTATGAGCAGGTGGCACGGGCAACACAAATGGTAGATGTATAGATATCAGCAACTACGTTTCCAAAATGACAGACAAGAAACATTTATATATGTATTGTTACACCTCAAGAATGGGGTTTGGTTTTCAGAAAAGCTCTGAATCTGAAAACCCACTAGATAAAGAAAACTACATCTGACATTTTAAAGTACTCAAATCAAGAAACATTGAGCAAGCAGCTAAATGAAAATAAACCAAGAGGCCATACATCTGTTGACCATGACTGTGACCCAGGAGACATAGGAACTAGCATAGCATAGACCCAACTAGCACAGCAGCTTCTGGGAGGTTTCTACCATGCAAAATGGAATAGCTGGGGAATCCCAAACGCCAGGGCCATGGGTTCGACACCAGGTCGGGGAACAGATCTCACATGATGTGCAGCATGGCAAAATAAAAAAAAGAATAGCACTGATTTGCTAAATTGTACACCAAGATTCCAAAAGCTATAGTTATGCCAGATGTCCTAAAGGTAATTTTTAAACTTTCTACTCGCCCTAACTCATACTGACTAAACTTGAGGTAAGTGATGTGGAAGCTGAGACTCCAATACTTTGGCCACCTCAAGGGGATAGCTGACTCATTTGAAAAGACCCTGATGCTGGGAAAGATTGAGGGCAGGAGGAGAAGAGGATGACAGAGGATGAGATGGTTGGATGGCATCACCAACTCAATGGACATGAGTTTGAGTAAACTCCGGGAGTTGGTGATGGGCAGGGAGGCCTGGTGTGCTGTGATTCATGGGGTTGCTAACAGTCGGACACAACTGAGCGACTGAATTGAACTGAGGTAAGTGAAGCATCAAAAATTAGGATCCACTTTTTCAAAGGCAGGTCTATTTTGGGTCTGTGATTATTCTGGGAGTAAAAGAAATCAGCAATATCCTGCCCTTGTTTCATATCGACTGGCACTTGCCCTTGGCTAATAGGCAAATGGTATTTTCAAAACCATGTTCCCATTGCAGCCCTTCCATTATTAAGATGCCTTTTCATTTTCTTGGCTATTCTCCATGCCTCGGGTTTCTCCTTCTAAAATAGAGTCCAGAATATGTTGGAAATTACTCTGTGATGAAAGCCAGAAGCAATCTAATTTCTTTACCCTTCCGGGTATGGTATCAGTCGCCACGTGCACCTTTCAGAAGTGGGTGGGAGAGTGGCGTCCCCACCCTTCGTCACAGCCCTCTGGATCTGGCCATCCTTCTGGCTCCGAACAAGCCTTAGAGACATGGAGATGCACTTTTACCATATTATTGGCCCAGGCGATCAGATGGCCCCTCCACTTCACACTCCTTATGTTCCCTTCCCCTTCATGCAGAACTGAAGACTTCCATCTGCTCATCCAAGATCGTTCAAACAGCAGCAACTAGGGGCAAATATCATAAAAACAGAATTTTAAAAACCAAGAGCCATATGTTAAACTCCTCATTATTTTTGCCCGGACATTCAAGTAACAAACAAATTTAAAAAAATAATTAATTGGAGGATAATTGCTTTACGATGCTGTGCTATTTTCTGCCGTACAACATCATGAATCAGCCATGTGTATACATATATTCCCTCTCTCTTGAATGCCCCTCCCATTTCCCACCCCCGATTCCACCCCTCTAGCTCATCACAGAGCACCAGGCTGAGATTCCCGTGTTACACAGGAACTTCCCACTAGCCATCTATTACACACATAATAGTGTCTATATGTTGATACTGCTTTCTCAATCCATCCCACCCTCTCCTCCTGCTGTGTCCACAAATCCAAGTAACAAAGAAAGCACTCTCAATATTTTAAATACAGACTTATACTGGCACATGATTCGCATTTTGGAAAGTATTTCCAGTCAATCTTATCCTGTCCAGGACACCATTTAAAATGTTTGTGTTGAAGTTATTACACAGTCCAGCCACAAGATGGCATCAAAACACCAAAAGTCAGAGAAAAAAGAGCATGTATGGTATTTAGCCAAAAGATTTTTATCACAAAGTTCTTCAAGTAATTGACCAGGATTAATTTATTTAGTAATTTGGGAAATCAAAACTTTAGAACTTTTCTCTGAAAATAAGTTTAGTCACAGATTCAGCTGCATGATTAGAAAGGGTCTTTCATTTAACTCAAGAAAAATTAACAATGACTTGAGCAGTAATTATTCACGTCACAAGAGAAATCTGCTTTAGAATTTAACTTCTACAGAAATTTCAGAGTAGCTACCTATCAAAAAAATATGTTGAATAAATTTTATGACCAAAAATAACTGGTCAAACCCTCTACATTCAGATGTGGTTCTAGAAATCACACATTATTGAGGAATCAAAAAATTTTTTTCTTGCCATATCCAATTTAAATCCTGTAAGAAAAGACCTTTATACAATATATAACAATACATACAACATATATAATTTATACAATGTAGAACTTAAAATATGTAAGTTAGACATATAATTCTGAAACACAGTTATCTTTTACAAGCATTCCTTAATGGAATTTTTTAAATTCCTATTATAAGTGTCAATTTCAATGTACCTTAGTATAATACCCCACCTCTAAAAAAGGAAGAAAAAAAGGTAACAGAAAGTAAACTCATATTATTAATATTTTTATGTATCTTTCTCAGTAGCCAGAGGGGCACACACACACAAAAAAAAAAACAGGTGAGGGGGAGTTATAATTATTAATATTTTTATGTATCTTTCTCAGTATCCAAAGGGGCATACACACACACACACACAAAACACAGGTGAGGGGGAGTTATAATTAAATAAGTAGCCATCATCATAAATAAGCTGAATTTAGTCTCATAAAAGTGCCAGAAATGTTTAAAGTTCTCTGTCGTCCATGCAAGAGCAAGGCAGCCTTACAACAGCCTTAGTGGAGACTGGAGGCAGAACTTTTACTAAAGACATGCGGTCCTGTGTTCCCATCGGATACACACAGGATAGAGCTCTTCTACATGCTCAGTCACCTTCTAAGCCATCTCGACTGGCCCAGACTCTAAGAAATTCTCACCACCACCAAGGCTGCCTGCCTCCAGTTAGCGACCCTTAGATTCGGCCTCCAGCTGTGACTCAGCCTCTGCCTTGCGTCATGACGCAGAGCACAGAGCTAAGGCGGCGGTCACTGAGGGTGTGCGGGTTTTGTGATGGGACAGGTCTGAAACTGGCATCAGAGGTGAAAGCGTGAGAGTATGGCTCCTACCACACCTCAGGTCACACCCCACTAAAGACAGGCAGCTACTGACAACTGTATTCAACATGAGGAGCGGGGCCAGGGGGAGCTCCGGCAGCACCTGTGGAAGGGCGGCTCTGCGGGATGGCCAGGGGGAGAGGCACGGAGATGCAGGGAGAGGCGTCTCCCTCACCAATACCCACCGAGACACGGCCAACAGAGTATTAAAAGGGGAACAGTCTGCACCTGGGTCAGAAAAATTAAATACGCCCTCAATTTCAAATTAGAAGTTCTGTAAAACATAACAGGAAGATCCTGGTGAAGGCTGTGAGCTGACTCATTACAAGGAAGAGCCCGCCTCGGTCGAGGATACAGCAGGAGGCCACAGTGCGGTGGCGGCTGGGGCTGAGGGGCCAGAGGGGGACTCTCAGGCAGGCACTCGGGGCCCCTGGTCAGCACTGCCAACAGCACACCTGAACGGCCACGCGGGCCACTGCTCGGACAAACAGCTTGGAAGGAAAAAGCAGGCAGGCTGGTACTGGAGGCGGCCTCCTGAGGGCAACTGTGCCCGTTACTGAGGTGGGCAGTACCTGCCTTAATAAGTAGAGAAAACAAGTTTTGTTTCTGTTTTTGTTTTTTTTTGTTTTTTTTTAAATACAGCACTTCCCAGCTGCGCCAATAATTACTAGGTTAGCCAAAAATGTTCATTTGGATTTCTCTGTGATATCATACAGGAAACCCAAACGAACTTTTTGGCCAACCTAATGCATTCTTTTGTATCCATTTTCCCAACAGACAATTATGTTCCAATTCAGCAAAATGGAAAACACAAAAGCTGACCAAAGTAACCCACCCACTGACCAAACCCACCACTGACCAAAGTAAAAGATTTGGACAAGCTCTCACAAAATCTATGGACAGCTTCACAGCCACATCTCGTAAATATGAGCTCACAAGAAGAAAACACTAACAATATGGAAAAATTCAGTATTTAAAAACAATAAAACGTATCTAGGGAATAAGGAAAAAATCTCCCACTCCTACCATCACATGAATGAGACATAACGTAAAGCAGAAAAGAACTTCAGGACTAATTCTCTTTATTCTCAGATGACAAGAAAATAAAGCAAGAAATTAATAACAAAGGATAAGAAGAGCAAAACAAGAGGGAAAAAAACAGAAATAGAAAAATAAATACTCTCTATCCTTGGGTAAAAGAGGAAATCAAACTGCAGCCAGAGCACTTAGAAAATGAAAATACAAACAGTACAAACCTAAACTTTAGGGGATGCAATCAAAGTTGTAAACAAGGGCAAGTCCATAGGTCTCAAAGTTAATAATGAACAAAAAACAGATGTGTGTATACTAGCTACACGGAAAACAAAAACACTTTATTGAGGGACAGAGGAGAGCAAAGTAAATGGAAAGATACAGCGTGTACCTGGATGACAAGACAGAATTCTCACTGAAGAGCTGAAGTCTTACGAAGTTGGCCTACGGTTTTCATGCAAACCCCAAGAAAATCCCAAAGGAATTATTTCTAGAGCTTCTAAAATGCAATGAACTCATTTGAAAATGCGTGACAATAACAAAAAAAAATTTTTTTTAATTAAGCAATTTGGGGGTGGGAGGTGATCTGCCCTGCTAGACACTAAAACTTTCTTTTTTTAAAATTAACACCCCCAACAGTAGAGCAGTGGTCTCAGAACTGACAGGTGAAGGAAAAAGGAAAGAAAAATTGACAAAGATGAACCAAAATGATAAGGTCAGACACTGGGGGAGCGACATGTCTGTGTATACATGGGGTGGGTGGGTGGGTGTGGGTGGGTGTGGGTGTGTGTGTGTGTGTGTGTTTTAAATATGGACACTTATTTACAGGACAAGATGGTCAGAGCATATTAAGCAGATTGCAAAACAGATTAAATACAATGACTTTTAAATAAAATATGAATGTGTATCCACATATAAAACCTGAAAGACAAAGCGATCATCACTCCAGAAAGAGAGGACAAGTGATTTTGTATTATTCCTCTTTAATAATTATTCTACATAGCACATGTGAATTATTCTTTATAACATTAATAGATATGGGGATGAAAGTCAATCCTCTAATTTTAACAGTCAAGATAATTTAGGGGAAAATTTGAAATAAAACAAAAAATTCACTGGAACTGAGTGAAAAGACTATTTGTGGTCCCCTATCTATGGGTGAGGATTCACATAAATGGTATCTAATTTTTAAATAAAACACTAACTTCTTTCAGAAAACTCTTAATAAAATCTTGCTGCAATTCCCACCCAAGCCAAGGTCACTCCACTCCATCCTTTCTGCTGTGGTCAGTGTGATTTCTGCAATGGGAGGAAGCTGAGGCTGCTGGGCCCCGGGCTCCCTTTGTCTCCTGCTCTGGCTCCAAGGAAAACTTCCAGCAGAGGGAGGAAAGGAGAGAATGTTGAATTCAGTCTGAATTTCCAGAGTCCTGTTACATTAAACCTTGTCTACCCTGCCCTGACACGAATCACAGGAGCAAAGACGCTGGTCCCTTAAAGTTTTTTTTTATAATACGGCATCAGTGGTACCTATCTGATGTCACTGACTCACTGATGAATGCTCAAAAACAGCAGGTGGCGGGTGGTTAGCTAATGTCCTAGCTTCTGTAAACCAGTTAAGTTTTAACTCATTTCCACTACACTTTTAGACACAAGTCATATTATTTTTCTCATGTCTTTCAAATAGTGGTAGTTTCATCACTTTACATTTGAAAATTAAGAGATGATCACTAAACAAATAGCCTTAAATATGTTAGAGAAGATCATTATTTTGGAGAATTCTTTTGTTAAGTCAAACACTGGTTCTGAGTCATGGGATCATGGGTGCGACAGTATATCTAGTTCACTGAGAATAACGTATTTACTTCTCATCTCCCCAAATGTATCAGGGAAAGAAACCAAATCTTAGAGATGCTTTGCTAGACACACAAGGAATAACAAATATTAGATACTGAGTAGGCTTTCCTGGGTCTAAAAGTCATTCCTTCTTTCGTTGTCCAAAAATACAATGGATTTGCTATGGGAGGAGCTGTGTAATTTCCAAATCCTCTAGTCACTTGGCCCGTCTTTAGTTAGCAATGTCTGTCCCCTATTTCAGACACAGAGGCATCTGCCCTCACTCACACATCTAAGGGAAAGGGCCCTGGGACTGATTCATCCAAGGAATAATCAGCACACTCCTTGAGAAAGGGCTCCTGTACCTGACGCCACGTCCTACTCCTGAAACGCTGATCTCTTTCCTGTTGCTCAGTGTCAGAGGATATAACTTGTGCACAACTTGTCATCAATTTGAAAAGTCCTGCGAAGGTGCTGTGCTGTGCTCGGTCATGTCTGACTCTTTGAGACCCTACGGACGGTAAGGCGAGACCTTCTCTGTTTGGTTTAGGTTAGTGCGGCTCCTTGGTTCCAAGGATGTCCGCTGGTCTCCCCTTAGGTCTGAGCAGTGATGTCCTGGAACGGGTTTGTCCGTGTGCACAAAGCTCTCTGGAACGTCACAGTACCCACTTCTGTCCTCCCCCCACCCGGCCTGCCCTTCTCCTCTATGTTACCGGCTTGATCCCATGAAGTGTTTCTTTCTGTCTTCCCTCTGCACTCCACTCAATTCTTTTAAAAATGCTTTTATTGTCCATTAAAGCACAGTTGATTAACAATGCTGCATTAGTGTCAGCAAAGTGATTCAACTATACATACACATCTATCTGTTTTTCTTTTTTCTTTTTTTTATCTGTTTTTCTTTTTCAGATTCTTTTCCCATTTAGATTATTACAGAATATCGAGCAGCATTCCCTGTGCTACACAGTAGGTCCTGGTTGGTTATCTGTTTTATTGGTTATGTATTTATCTATCAATAGAGCAGTGTGTGCATGTCAATCCCAAATTCCCAATTCACTCAACCCTTTACTCATGAGTCCTATCTCCCAGTCCACACATAGTATAAAATCTTAAATGTCAGCTAGAAATTACAAAATTATTGCCATTACTGTCCTTTGAAACGCTCCAAATAAAATGATGCTGTACATGCAGCATTTGATGGATAACATTTTTGTAGTTTCAGATAGGAGGGGTTAGGATTTTTCTATCCTAATCTATGGGAATTTCAGGCAGAAACGCATCATCTGGCAGGAAGGCCAAGGAAAGTTCTGTTTCGGCGATTTAAGGCATGATAAGCTGCTTTTCTTACACACACTCTATGCTAATTTAACTACCACAAAACTACCTGCTTGTATTTCACTGACATTTAATAAAATCCATTTCTTTCTTCCAGCCATAAAACTGCCTAGAGACCTACTGAGCACGAATCTTCTACAAAGCATTTTAGAGGGGAAGCCATTGAGGGAACTAGCCTTAAAAGCAGCTGGTTAATTTATTTGGTTCATCTTCCACATCCTGTAATATTGAATTGTCATTATCACAATACTGAGAGCAATTTAAGCTCAATGGGAGCTAAGTACAGAGAGAGGAAAAACTGTTTCCAAGAGGTCTATTTTTTTGTTGGAGAAAGTATTTTAGGGCTTTATTTCCCATAAATCCACATTCTGGCAGTCAGCACTCTTGGTACTTATATTTCAATAGGAGCCCTCACATCCTCAGCAATATACTTTATTCTCCTATGTTCTGTGCTGATAAATCTATCTAGTACTTTCTTATACCACATCCCAGAATCTCCCACACACAGGCTGGGATTCCTATGGGGCTGTAATAAAGCTGCCGATTCTGGTAGCCTAACACCCATCATTACCCATCACCCATTCTTCCCTGGTGGAGGAAAAGGAGTATGATTGGACCTTTTTTAATCATCTTGTGCTCTTCCAAGTATATAAATCATTTGAGTCATTTGGGCTACCTAATACCAGCAACACTGCCTGCTGAGGCTGGGGTCTGAGCCCATGGGTGAAGGTATTTTCTCCAGAAAGGACAGAGAGGCTTGGAGAAAACAGACTCCACAAGAGATAAATGCTTCATCAGAGAAGATACCGGAGCTCAAGATGACAGAGAAATAGAGCAAAATGAAATCCAGCAAATTAGAATATGCCAAATATTTTACTGTCCCAGTAAAAACAAAGGGTATAATGATGAGGAGGGCTTGCCACAGAAGGATTTTTAAATCCAAGATTGGAAGAGATTAGGGATAAAACTGAAGTCAAGAAGGCAAGTGAGAAAAAAATTGGTGAGCATGGAGAAGACTTGGGGTGGTGGCTGGCAGCAGACAGGAGTCTTGAATCTTGATGGAGACAGAAATGACCAAGAAGCAGCAGCCTGAAGAGCAGAGAACACCTGTGTACTGCTTCCTGCTTTGGCTCAGTACCGAAGTTTAAAACACACAGCCTTCCTGACCATCACTGAGAAAAAACTCAAATCATGTAAGAAGAAAATAGGGATTTCCTAAATATATGACTGCTTTAAATTCGGTGGTTATTTTCTGCACAAGTTCTAGTCCATCCCTCTCCTTTCCTGAAGAGTGGGTTAACCTGATTAAAAGCCGTTCAACACAGGACAGATACTGCTACCAAAGTCTCTGTACACAGGTGGACTTCCAGAGCCCGTGTGACAGGCCATCTGCTTCTAGGCAGTATCTGAATAAGCACAACTGAAAAGCTACACAGGTTTTTGACAAATTCTTGAACTTAATTAATCCTGTGTAAATTATGTACCAGAAATATGCTTTGAAATTTAAAAAAAACATCATATCAACATAAAGTAACAGTCAAATTAGTAGCCAAGAAAACCAAGCTATGAATTCAGTGTGAACCAAAGAAGTTAAACACAAGAGGTGCCACTGAGGAGCAGTTCCTTTGTATTAAAACAAAACAAAAACCTAGCAAGGACAGAGATACAGATCTATGTCTACCCGCCCACCTATACGGGTTTAGCAATCAATTGTAGCAAGCATGTGAGGAAGATTCCTATTCAAACTAGCAACCTGCCATTGCTGCACATGCAACTCACAACTGCAAATGGGATTCCAGAAATGAACGAGGCATTTAAAAAGTAATTTTTCTACTAAAACACACAAACAGCCTTCCACATGGATCCTGAAGACTTAACAGAGCTGGCTGTTCAAATCAAAAACCTTGAGTTTGTTTTTCAGTTTGCAGCTGCCTGAGGATCTATTTCCTGGGACTGGGTTCAAGGTTGGACCCCTTCCCCAGTAGAATAAATATCTACTGGGTGATGCAACTTGAATGAACATTCCGTGTGATGAACAAATATCTCTAATTTCAACTACACATAAGCTCAATCAGAGATGACTCAGGAGGAGATCTTTGCACAGTGAGGTTATGAAAAATACAAAACTGCTAAATCTTGAGTAACAGGAAGAGTCACAAGAACACACAGGTTTATGGATGTGAACAAGTGCTTCACTCAATTCAAATCAAAGCAAAAAGGAACCAACAAGGACCTACCATATAGCACAGCAAAGTATACTCAATATTTTGCAATAATCTATAATGGAAAAGAATTTGAAATGGAATATATATATATATACACAAACACACATATGTATACACACAGATATTTAATGGAATCACTGTGCTGTACATCTGAAACTAACATAATACTGTAAATCAACGATGCAAGCTATGTGTGCTCGGCTGCTCAGTCATATCTGACTCTTTGCGACCCCATGGACTGTAGTCTCTCAGGCTCCTCTGTCCATGAGATTCTCCAGGCAAGAATACTGGAGTGGGTTGCCATGCCCTCCTCTAGGGGATCTTCCTGACCCAGGGATCAAATCCTAGCTCCTGTGGCTCCTCCTGGGAAGATCCCCTGGAGAAGGAAATGGCAACCCCTTCCAGTATTCTTGCCCGGAAAGCCCATGCACAGAGGAGCCTGGTGGGCTACAGTCCGTGGGGTGGCAAAAAGTTGACACAACTTAGCAACTAAACAACAACAACAACAACAAATCAACTATATACTTCAATGGAAAAAAAAATGAAGCAAAAGGGGAAAAAGTAAAGATCAGGACACTGCCTACAGCAGAAACCAAATCAAATGAACCTGCCTTTAACTGGGCATGCTGGCGTGTTTTTAAGAGCTTTCAAGGAAGCAGCAGGACAGACAGTCTAGGGGCAGACACATCTGTGGAGTAGAATATACTCATCTTCTTTGTACACAGTTCAGCATCTACTCGAAAGTCTCATTATGACTCCTATATAATGCCTCCCTAGAACAAGAATAATTATTCCAGGTTTAGCTAAAATTGGACAAAAGGCTGCAGGCTATTCAGTAAGCAGCAATAATTTGCGCTCAAACTGACAATAAATATCAAATGGACAGTCGTCATTGTCCTGGCTTCTATGGTAATATTAAAAGCTGCCCCGAGCAAAGAATACAACCAGAGAAATCACAAAGGAAGGGATATAAGTGACTAGTAAATAAAAATGCTCAAAATCACTAATAATTCAAGGAATTTACAAAATAGAACAATGGAGTCTCTTTCTATGTATATCAAATTGGCAAGTTGATACGGTAAAATGGCTCCTCTAAAACACACAGCTGGTATAAATCAGTATGTTTTCTAGAATGTACCTTTACTTGGCAATATGTATCAAGAGCCTAAAAGATACTCGGAATCTTTGACTCAGTAATTCTAATCCTAAGAATCAGAGCTAGGAAAACATTCAGCAGCACAAACAGAAGTTCATACCCAAAGATTTCTAACTTCAATACAGCATGATTTATGATAACCCCAAACTGGATACAACCTAATGGTCCAATAATATGAGACCGATTAAGAAAATTAAATTGACCTGCAGGATGGAAAATTACATAATCATTAAAGAACATCTGAGCTAAGATTAGACTTCAATAATGTAGGGAATTTCATATGATTTAGAATGCTAAGTTGAAAAGAGAGCCAAAATAGTTGAGATTACTTTATACATTCTTTTATTATTGCTTTTTATTATTATAAAAGGCATGGTTTCTACAAAAAAAAAAAAAGCAGAAAATAAATGCCAATGAAGGCCAGAAAAAACACTAATAATCTTGCTCAGATATTGTTAATAACATGTTAATAATAT
Source organism: Cervus canadensis (assembly GCF_019320065.1). Lineage (NCBI taxonomy): Eukaryota > Metazoa > Chordata > Mammalia > Artiodactyla > Cervidae > Cervus > Cervus canadensis. The sequence continues at coordinate 77,818,790 of NC_057388.1, read as the reverse complement.
TAATATTGTTAATAATTTGGTATTTAGCTTTCCATGAAATTGCTACATCATACAGTTATATTTCTACCAGAAAGGGAAATCAAATAGTATGTATTATTTTCATAAAGTACCTCAATAAGCCATCTAGCAAATGTTGGGCATTTTATTTGTCACAATGAAGAAAGAAAAAAGCTGGAATGCAGGAGTTCGTCTGCCATTCAGAGCAGGGTCTTGGTGTTCTCCGGGTAAATATAAACAATTTCACAGAACACCGACATAAGACAAGGCCCTGTGACCATAGGATGAGGAGAAAAACAGGACCACTCCATAATCACCTCTGAACATGGACAAAATATTAACATTTCCCAAGCCACATAAATGACCAAACATCTCCCTATCCTGGCTAAAAGGAAAGACTGCTTCTTTATCAACGTCTTTAGCCTTGATTTTATCTTTCCTCCTCTGGATATGATGTATTAAGATACCCAGTGGTGGAAAATCTCTTGCTTCCGACAGCACCTGACCCAGCGCAAACTCCTACTTCTTTAAAGCCTCCCCACACCACCTCTCATCAACAGCCCAAATCCTGTAACACCCTCCTTCTAACACACCCTCTCCCTCACACCCTGCAAGTGTGTTCCTGGAGATCTAGGGCTGCACGGCACTGACACGGCTATTCACTATCACATACACTACCATCAGACTTTGAGTGGGTTCAAATCTGCACTGTCACAAACAGCAAAGAGGAATATTGGCTGAAAATGAATCAGAAAACTAAAAGGAAACAAACTAACTTATAATGGGGGGGGGGATCCCCAAATGCTTAACGACAAAGGCTTGAAAAATCAGTAATTACAACAGTAATTTTGCACAGGCAATAACTACTCCAAATACTAAAGAACAACCACAGCATTCTCAACATGCAAAGGAAGATATTTTCAGTAAGGAGCAAAGGATGGTTTGATTACTCTAGGAAGACAGATGGTAAGCTTAACATCAGAATCCAGGGAAGGGCTGCAAACAATACGGAAATATTACACACGGAAAAGTTACCTGAACTCATTAAAGAAAAAAAGGCTTCTGTTCTCACCAGGTTTTTGATGGCTATGAAACAAGGAGGACGACTGAAGAAAATGCGGTTGCCACGGATCCATCTCCAGGATGTTGGGAGCTCTACATACTGACATCAAAAAAGCAACTAATGTTTGAGATGGATGAACTTAATTTTGAAAGCAAGGAAAAACATCTGTCACTGATATTGAAAGTGATTTCTATTTTTAAGCCCTGGATTTAAAATTTTAACTTCAGCCAGTTCAGTACATAGAGAAAAACCCACCAAAATATACTTTTACAATATAGCTATTTGCAACTTGGGTTTTACATACCTAAGAAATATTTGTAAAGGTTACACTGTGTTTTACTTCCTATTAGTTGGTAGTTTTTAATCAATTTTGGCATGCTTACAGCATGAGATGAATTTCTAGAAATGGAACCACAATTTATAACACCATGCCTAGAAGAGATGAAGGTGTTTATTTACAATGGTTCTATGTGCAACCACTTGGACATAAATTTGGTGGTTGCCTGAGAAGTGATGTGTGAGAAAAGTCTGCATGTGGAAAACTGCTTAAGATCAAGCATCTAAATGCCTGCAGAAGTATCATTCTCTAGATCCACTGGTCAGCAGACTGGGTGGTGTAACTGACGTCAAGACTTTTTCAGGATAAACAAGGTCTTACTGTACAGTACAGGAAACTATACTCAATATCCTGTTGATAAACCATAATGAAAAAGAATACATATAACGGAGTCACTTTGTTGTAGAGCAGAAATTAACACATTGCAAATCAACTTCAATACTTCAATAAATTTTTTAAAAATTAAAAAAGATCTTTTATGACCCCAAGAACCCCAGTTTCCATCTGACCAGGAGACAAGCAAATATATAAGGAAGCACTCTTCCCTTGTGGCTCAGATGGTAAAGAATCCACCTGCAATGTGGGAGACCTGGGTTTCAGTCCCTGGGTCAGGAAGATCCCCTGGAGAAGGGATAGGCTACTCACTTCAGTGTTCTTGGGCTTCCCTTGTGGCTCAGCTGGTAAAGAATCCATCTGCAATGCAGGAGACCTGGGCTCAATCCCTGGGTCGGGAAGATCCCCCTAGAGAAGGGAAGGGCAACCCACTCCAGTATTCTTGCCTGGAGAATTCCATGGACAGAGGAACCTGGTGGGCTACAGTCCAAGGGGTGTGAAGAGTCAGACATGACTGAGTGACTAACAACTAACTACAGCTAACTACATTTCACATTTAATGGTCATAGGAGTTTGCTGGGCTATGGGAATTTTAAAAAGTTTCGCATTATTACAAAAAACTGCTCCACTGCATCTTCTTCCAAAAAGAATCCAACATGCAATTTGTTGTTTGTTGATCACGTTGGACACTGAGAAGCTAGCTGATGCTTCTACCTCTGCCCTTCAGGTAAAATCTGCCAGGAGCCTTCAGCCCTGAATAGTAAAGCGCTTTTTCTCATTTCATGCATGCAGGTCCTTGCTTTGTTTGCTGACTGACACTTTCCAGCTTACAAAGCAAGCTGTCCCTGCGGCCAGGTCCCCTCATTCTAGTTCACTGCAATGCCAAACAGCTGACTACCTCGTTTCTAAAGATGAACTCCGCTGCAAACAGCAGTGTGACAATTTAATAATTTGTCAAAGGAGGAGAATCAGTTATTATGAAGTGTATTTCAGAGTTCAAAGGTAAAGGTCATAGGGAGCTCAAGTTTATCTACTGACAGAGAAAGTTGAGCAATTAAAAAACCAACAAGCAAACCAGACAAGATCTGCCTGGCAGACTTATTTCTAGAAGACATACCTCATTTCTATGCTCATGCATTAGAATTCTTGCTACACAAGGTTTACACTTAAAAAAAAATCCATTGATTCACATGTTTGAAAGTTCTCTCCAATGGCACTCTTACGAGATGTGCTTTCTCTTTTCTTTTTTCAACATGGAAACAAAACAGAATTTAGAATAAGCTTTTTATGCTCATGTGTCAAGCGCTGGAGTCCATAAATCCAGCTATGGCATTCAACTACTAAGAAGTTACCTTGAAAATCTAAAATAAAAGTTTATGCCAGACAGAACTATTGCCTCCTCTTTCCAGTCCCAGGTGGATAAGGAGCTATCTCCAAAGACCTAAGAAGCTAGAACCTTAAAAAGGAAATATCAACAACTGTGTCAAACTGCAGTTTCAGGTTTTTTTTTCCCTTCATAACTAGTTTGTAGAACTATTCTGAAATGCATGTTCTGATTACTTTTTTAAAAATGTTTACCCCTCGCCCAGTAACTAAGTTTTCCCATCAAATCAACTAAAATCTTAAATTAAAAATCTTCATCAAATTTTCTTGTGAAATGACATCAAGATTCTCTCTGTAGGACATCCATCTTGCTCTTTTTCTACCATATTATCTGCCATGTACTCTAAACAGGGAGGTCTAGTGCAAGGTTATCACCATTTGCTAAATGCTGGACTCTGCAGACGTGTTCTGCTTAGTTTACAACACTGGCTACAAATTGCAGTTGGAATGATCAGAGTTGTGATTGGGCCAATGCAGATTTTGATTTTTTTCTCATTTACAAAGGTATAAAATGCCCTAACTCGGCTATAAGAAAAAAATCGACTCCCCCTAAAAATTTGCTAATACCTTAAAAAGAAATTTTTTTCACAATATTATCTCTTTCTTAATGTCACCTTCCAAGAGCCTTTCTCTTAGTTTTTAAAATCAAAGGTGCATTTCTTAATGAAATCAGAAATATTCCCTGAAATAACCTCAACTAAATAAACCTATTTTAAAACAGACAAAACACATTAATCCCAAAACCATGTAGTGCAGGCAATCTTCGAAAGTGCACACCATACACATACAGAAAGAAGAAATCTTTCCAGAGATTTCTGCAAAGCACACCAAGCTTCTGTACGTTTTGGCAATCTCTAGTTATTTAACTCTATACAAAGAAGTCACTATAACTTACTAAATAAACACTAGTTTTTACTATTCACTAAATACACATTTACACAATAAACTTTAATGAATTCAGAGAAATCAGTCAACAGCTTGTATGTTACAAGTTCCTGAATAGAGGGCATGTATGTGCTAAGTCCCTCAGTCATGTCCAACTCTTTGGGACCCTATGAACTGTAGCCCTCCAGGCTCCCCTGTCCATGCGATTCTCCAGGCAAGAATATTAGAATGAGTTGCCATTCCCTTCTCCAGGAGATCTTCTCAAGCTAGGGATTGAACCTGGTTCTCTTACATCTCCTGCATTGGCAGGGAAGTTCTTTACCACTAGCACCACTTGGGAAGCTCGAATACATGCCATATTTACATACTAACGCTTCTTAAACCTCTAACATAAATAGGAAAAACTGTAATGCCCTTTAATTCTATTCTCATTCTTTTTTATTGAAATAGATGCACAGCAAAGTGATTCAGTTACATATATATATTTATCTGTTCTTTTTCATATTCTTTTCCCTTACAGGTTATTACAAAATGTTGAGTAGAACTCCCTGTGCTATATGGTAGGTCCTTGTTGTTTATTTTATTTATTTTTTTTCCTTTATTTATTTTTTTCCAGTGGGTTTTGTCATATATTGATATGAATCAGCCATAGATTTACACGTATTCCCCATCCCGATCCCCCCTCCCACCTCCCTCTCCACCCGATTCCTCTGGGTCTTCCCAGTGCACCAGGCCCGAGCACTTGTCTCATGCATCCCACCTGGGCTGGTGTGTTGTTTATTTTATATATAGCCGTGTGTATCTGTTAATCCCAAACTCCTAATCTATCCCTCCTTTCCCCCTTTGGTAATCATAAGATTGTTTTCCACGAATGTGGGTCTATTTATGTTTTGTAAATAAGTTCATTCATATTATATTCTTAGATTCCACATATAAGCAATATTATATTTGTCTGGCTTACTTCACTTAGTATGATAATCTCTGGTCGATCCTTGCTGCTACAAATGCATTATTTCATTATTTTTATGGCTGAATAATATTCCTCTGTGTGTGTGTGTACACCACATCTTCTTTATCCATTCACCTGTTGATGGACATTTAGATTGCTTCCATATCTTGGCTACTGTATAAAAAATAGTGCTGCAATGGACACTGGGGTACATATATCTTTTCAAATTATAGTTCTCTCCAGATAGATGCCCAGGAGTGGGATCCCTGGCTCATATGGTAACTCTATTTTGTTTTTTAAGGAACAGACATATTATTCTCCATAGTGGCTGCACCAATTTGCATTGTCACCATTAGGGTAGGAGGGTTCAACTTTTTCCCACAGCCTCTCCAGCATTTGTTATTTGCAGAATTTTGAATGATGGTATAAAAATGGCTTTTTAAAGGTAAAGAACTCAAAATCAAAATGTTTTAAAAGGAGTTAATTTGTTTGTCATCCCGTAAGTAATCAGTGGTTCTAAAAACTAAAAATGGCACTGGCACAAGGACAGATACACAAATCAACAGAATTGAAACTCCAGAAATAAACTCGAACATTTATGGCTAACTGATTTTTGACAAAGGGCCCAAGACAATGGCAAAGGAACAGTCTTTGCAACAAAGAGGGCTGGGACAATTGGATATCCATATGCAAAAGAATGAATTCAGACCCTTACCTTACACCATACACAAAAATTAACTCAAGGGAGATTCCAGAGCTAAATTTAAAAGTTAACACGATAAAACTCTTTGAAGAAAACACAAGCATAAATCTTAATGACCTTAGATTTGGCAATGATGTCATAGATACAATACCAAAAGCACAAGCATCAAAATACACACACACACACACACACACACACAGAAAACCAAAATTCCACACAAAACAGATAAACGGCACTTCAGCAAAATTAAAAACTTCTGTACCTCCAATGACACCAGGAATAAAGTGAAAAGACAACTCAACGACTGGGAGAAAATATTTGCAAATAACATACTGGCAAGAGATGTGAATCCAGAATATATAAAAAAAAAATTTTACAATTTAAAAAAAAAAAAAAAGAAAAAAGACAAATAGCCCAATGGAAAAATGGACAAAGAATCTGAATAGGCATTTCCCCAAAGATAGACAAATGGCCAACAAGCACTAAAGATGCTCAACAACCTTAGGCATTAGGGAAATGTAAATCAAAACAAGGAGATATCACCACTTTCCACACACCAGATGCCTATAATCAAAAAGACAGCTACAAATGAATGAGGGTGAGAATGTGGAGAAAGTGAAACCCTTACATACTGCTAGTGAGAATGTAAATGGTGCAATCACTTTGGAAAATGACTGGACAGTTCTTCAGTGTTCTACACTGAGTTACTAGATGATCCAACAATCCTACACCCAAAGGGCATTAAAATACATAGCCCCATAAAAGAGTTGTACATGAATGTTCACAGTACCATTAAGTGCAACAGTCAAAACATAGAAACAACCCAAATGTCCATCAACTGATAAACAGCTAAATAAAATATGATATACCCATACGATGAAAGGTAATTTGGCCATAAAAAGGAATGAAATACTGATACATGGCTACAACATGGATGTACCTAGAAAATTAATTAAAGAAATCAGACACAAAGGCATGTACTCATGATTCCATTTTCATGAAATATTCAGAATTTACATGAAATATCCAGAATTTGTGACCCCATGCACTATAGCCTGCCAGGCTCTTCTGTCCATGGAATTCTCCAGGCAAGAATACTGGAGTGGGTTGCCATTTCCTTCTCCAGAGGATCTTCCCAATCCAGGGTTCAAACCCAGGTCTCTTGCATTGCAGGAAAACTCTTTACCACATGAGCCTCCAGGGAAGCCATCCAGAATTTACATGAAATATCCAGAATAGGCAAATTTATAAAGAATTGAAATAGACTAGCAGTTCCTTGGGGCTAGGAAGCAGGGAAAAGGGGTTAGGGAGCGACTGTTAATGGGGACAAGGTTTCATTACTGGGATGATAAAATGCTCTAAAATTGGATTATGGTGATGGTTGCACAATTCTGTATACATATTAAAACCAGTGAGTTGTACATTTTTTATTTTTTGGCTGTGCCACACAGCATATAGGATCTTAGTTCCCCAACTGGGGATGGAACCTGTAGCCCCTGTAGTGGAAGCGCAGAGTCTTATCCACTGGACTGCCAGGAAAGTTTTTGAATTGTACTCTTTAAACTGGTGACCTTTATGACATGCAAATTATATATCAATAAAGCTATTAAAATAAAAAGACATGACAATATCACTTACATTGACATGTGAAATCCTATGATTCCTCACTTCAGAATATCACATATATACTTTCATCAAGCTCAATAACCTAAGTCCTTTATACAACATACTAACCCTTTGGTGTGTGTTTCTTTTAAACTATTTTAAATCAGAAATTCTAACTCAACAATATCAAGTTTTTCACCAGATAGCTTGAACTGTTTTTATTTTATATGTACATGATTAAGCATCTTTTGTGCTTGGGAAGAAATGTCTACACATGCATTTTTGGAGACGTGAATAGGAAAACAGGAGAAAAGAGAATGCTCCCTCTTAGAACACTGAACACAGAAAAATCTGTCAAGCAGAGAGTGATAACCAAAGAGATGAACCAAATCTTTGATGTTCTTGCCTGTTGAGCATTCAGTGAATTCTACTTACTTTAGTACTTATCACAATGTAATCTTGGTATCAATCCCAAGTTTTTCCCATGTGACCTTGCCTGCACTTGGATTCTGGACTACTTCGTTGTCCATACATTTGCTCAACAAGTTTTGGCCCAAAAAGTTACAACTACTCTAGAAGTTTCGGCCCAAAGAGTTACATTCACTTGGTCCTTTCTACAGATGTCAAATGCTATGTAGAAGGATGAACACGTTATTGACACAGTTAACTTAGGCATCTTGCAAGTTGACAAGACATTCATGTAGCAAAAACTACTCTGGCAAATTAGATCAGATGATAGGTACCCTTCACAGTATAAAAGCAATTATTAAACCATACCAACAAGGTGATTATTAAGAACACAAATCTATACAGAAACTCCCACCATAAAAGTTTGAGTCCATGTGGACATTATTCATATTATCTCTAATATGTTCTTTCATACCAATACCTTGAAAAAATAGGGGACAACTCTAAAGTCTCTAACTTCTGGAATTGGAAAGCTAGAACTCAAACTGCATCCTCACTTGGAAAATACTTACACCAAAATGATTTATCAATATTTTAAGTTATCAAAATTTTATGAGGGATTGCTATTAAGAAGGCAGCAGACAGTTTAGAAGCAGAATCTCCAACCCCAGTCAAGCCTTCAGATGAGTGCGATCCTGGCCAAAATCTGGACTGAAATCTCATGACAGGCCCTAAAACAGACCATACAGGAAAGCCACTCTTAAATTTCTGACTGTGAGATAATGAAATTGTGTTGGTTTAGGCCACTTAAAAAACAAACAAAAAACCTAGTGACTTGGCATTTTTCATCTCTAATGAGTTTTAAATAAAAACGCATGGGTTTAAATTATAGCTATGTGAATTTATGCTCTGTCTCACTTAAATTTTTTAACTAGAAAAGTGTTTACTGAAGAAATATCAACACTTTATCGAGAAGAATTTTGAAGCTACTCTTTCCTGCAATCAACAAAGACAAGTAAGGTGGCTATTTTTTCCTAGCAGTAAGTCAGCTGCAGATCTAAAATAGAAAATGTTAGCTTCAATCTGGAATTCCTACTGATTAATTCCATACATGCTTCCCAGAGTAGCTACCCTTTACCCAAAGGTAAAGAATCCACTTGCCAATTCAGGAGACACAAGAGACATGGATTGGATCCCTGGGTTGAGAAGATTCCCCAGAGTTGGAAATCCCAAACTATTCCAGTTTTCTTGCCTGGAAAATTCCACGGACAGAGGAGCCTGGTGGACTACAGTGAATGGGTTCACAAAGTGTCAGACATGACTGAGCAACTGAGCACAATCCCATAGACATTTCTGTGTGAGGTTAGTGCTGCTAGAGCCTAAGGATAACAACAAGTCCTGGGGAGGGCATGAAAGGAGCTGGTTCTCAAACAGAAATCAGAGCTGGTGCAATCTTGGCTTTGTGCCTTGAGATGCAGTTGGAATCTAAAGGATCTGCCACTTAACCATTACATGGAGCTAAAATCTGTGCTTGAAAAATGCCAACAACTAGTATGCAGTCCTTTCATTCTGTGAAGCAACAGTCCAAGTGAAAAGGACAGATACCTACCACAAAAACATTCAAAACCATTTGGTAGCTAAGCCTCGAAGTATCTATTCCGTAGCTATACCTTGCTATAGAAATAAACACATACAGCCTGCTCTCCACTGAGCCCCGAACCGGATAGAAAACAACGTTCAGAGTTCTAGGACCGGGGGAACATTTTATTATAAAAAATCACTGGTGAATAAAAATAGAAAAAACAATTTAACTTCTTCTATAAGCAGAAAGAGTCTTTTATTTTAGAATCTGCTATATCTACAAACATGTCAATGCATAAAATGATTCTTTTTTACTTTCTCATGTTTTAAATAGCACTAAGATAATGAAACATGCTAGGAACATGTCACTCAAAAAGAGCCATGGCAAGCTCAGCTCAGTGCTCGGTGTTGACTTAGAGGGGTGGGGTGGGGGTGGGGGAGAGGGAGGCTTGAGAGGGAGGGGATATATGTAAACGCAAAGTCCAAGCAGTTGCAAAAGAGCTGGACACGACTTAGCGACTAAACAACAACAAAACAGCTGATTCGCTTCGTTGTACAGCAGAAACTAACACGACATTATAAAGCAATTATATTCCGATAAAAATAAATTAAAACATAAAATTAAAAAAAGAGCCATGATTGTTCTAAAACTTTCTCAAGACTTGCAAGAGATTATCGACAAGTGGGGAAAAAAACACTAGTTTACTTGCTCTTACTTTTTAAATGCTACCTCTTTGTGTGTGTGTGGAAGGGCTATATTTCAACAGGCTAGCAGTTTGAGTAACATCTGTTTTTGCCCGCACCTGTTCCAAAGGGATGTCACTGACAAGCGCTGAGGCCACACCTCCCCCAAGAGGTAATGGTCTTACTATTTCACTACACTGTGCTTTCTCAAATTTTCTCCACATGAAGAGTCAGACATTAAAAATACTAAAGATAAACTGAAGAGCAAACAGAACCCCTCCAAGACTGCCTGTGACACCAACATGCAGCATTTACCTTCTTCCCTCCCGTCACAAACTGCTTGCAGCTGGATCTCACGAAATGCGGGTGCACAGCAACGATCTGCAAGGAAGAGGGAGCCAACACGTCACTGGTTAGGAGTCACGGCTGCAGAGCAGAATGAAAGCCCCTTATATATGACAGGCAACATGATCGAAAAATCAACCTGGTATCTAGGTAGGCAGTAATCTATTCAAGGAATATTTTGCACCAAGGGGGAGCGAGTTTTGCTCTGGTGTGAGAGGGTCTCTTCTACGAAGTCAGGTCAAAGCTAAACGATGAGAGTGAACAGCTGTCGTTTCTGGTTGAGTGGGACCCTCTGAGTGGGCGCACCTCTTTAGAGGCAGCCAATGAAGGTAATCAAGGCAGCGAGATGTCACAAACGTTTGTAACTGAAGACATTACATAGAAGAAATCTAGATTATTTCCTTGTCAGGATGCCTCCCAAGTGGAACGAGGGCTGCACTGCAGCCTCATAGTCTGGAGTGGGAATCCATCAGTGGGAAAGACAATGGCGCTGCAGACCCAAGCTGAGTTCCGGAGCTCAGAGTCCCGGTCCTTCCCTTTTACCTCCACCGTCAGTCAGTTCCTGGGCCCCCGGTTATCACCTGCTCTCCACCATCTCCTACAACCCCAAGGCTGCCCCATCCCTTGTCATCATTTATTTCATTTGTCAATGGCTTTCTGAGAAGCTGATAGCTGCATTCAGCATAAGCTCATCTTCGGGGCTCCCTTACATGGCCGCCAGCCTGCAAAGACCCTGCCTCCTCATTTTCTTATCCCCAAACCCACGTAATCACCAATTAACACACTGTGTTGTTTTTCCAGGCCAACGTACAGAATTATTTCTACACATTAAAAAAAACTGACACAACTATACTTTCACAAATCTTCAACTAAAGACATTTTCTATTCTTATTAATTAATGAATACATCTCCATCTGCCAATGGGATAGATTCCATTTCCTACCCTGTCATTTTGAGGGCATTTATTAGTATGTGACTCCTCATTCCTCTAACCATTCCTCACTTCCAGGTTAGCCCTTCTTTCCTTCCACGCTTGTCTAATCCATCCTGGATACCAACGGAATCATTTATACATTCTGTTGTTATTACACGTTCTTAAAATCTTTCTTGAGGGTCCTCTTAGCTTTCTTATGATGCACAGTCCTAGATCACAACTGCGAGTGCAGTCCTGTCTGTGCCCTCAACCACATAACCTTATCCCTCATCCTTCCTCACCAAGAAGAAACCAAGGCCATCACGTCACTGCCTCTGACTGCAGAGCTTTCACTGCCCAACTTAGTGACACTTGACTTGGTCTCACCAGCAGAGGCTGTAGGACTCACATCCAAGGTTTCCCTCCCTCATCCCTACATGGTGGATCCCATCCCTTAGAGCCACCCCACTAAGTATTCCCTTTTGCTTATTTTGGATCTTTCCCCCTACGATTTTTTTTTTTTAATACCAACAACCAAAACATGACTGGCAGAAATCTCCTGGACTTTGGTTCTTTCTCCATCTACCAAATGAACTCCCTTCTACATCACAAAGTTTCTTGAAAGAGTCTACCTTGCTTATTTCTACTTCTTTATCTCCAATTTACTCCTTCATACATAGTGAGCCTCCCCCTCCTAGACCCTCCGCATTAAGGTCGCCGGGAGCTCATAATTACCAAATAAAGTGCCCTGCTTCTGTCCCTACGTCGTGGTAGCTGCACACTGCCTTTTCTGTGCTGCTCGCTCCTTCCTTCTGGAAACCCTCTCTCCTTTGGCTTCTCCTCCAATCATCCTAATTCTTCTAAGATCCCTCTGGTTTTTTCTTCCCACTGCCTGAATCTTTAAATTAGCGCTACAGGGGACTTCCCTGGAGGTCCAGTGGTTAAGTCTCCATGCTTCCAATGCAGGAGGCGTAGGTTTGACCCCTGATTGAGGAACTAAGATCCCCCATGCTGTGGGGCTAAAGAAATAAATAAATATGATAAACCACCACAGTGATACTAAAAGAAATAATTTAAAAAACTTTAAAAACAAAATAAGTTAGTGCTCCAGAATCTGACCCTCAGTCTTTTTCTTCTCACTCTTTAACTGGATGATAACTTTCAGAATGGTTTCCTCTTACTCAGCTGTAAGTACAGCTGGCTACCTACCCAGTTTGTGATTTTTAGGGCCAATCTCCATGCTGAGCTCTACATTCACATTTCCAAAATCTCCATAACATTTCCACTGGATGGTATGTCTCTATAGTTATCTAGACCCCAGACCACACTAGCAACATCCTGCCTCAAACCATCTCTTATTGCAACTGACAGCGTTCCCACACACCATTACCAAAGCAAGAACCTGGATTTACCCTCAGCTCTTCCATTTATTATTGTTATTCCATTATTTATTATTATTATTTCATCACCAAAGCTTATTAAATCTACCTCCGCCAGGCTTTTCCAATTCATTACTGCTACTCCATCCTGAATACCATCTTTCTTTTCATTGAGCTCCTGTTACACCGTGTCTAGGGTATGGCTTAGCCTTCTGAATCGTCTCCTGCCCCCAATCGATCTCTTGCTTGCATTCTCCTGCATTCTGGTAGGGCTGGCTTTCTAAAACCTGTATCAGATCCCACCTCTCTTTTACCTGTTGATCAATAAATGTTTGAATAAACACGTGAGAAAACCAAACAACCTCTTCCTTTACAACTGTAATAGCCAGTGTAACTACAGTAACTGTTACCTAAAACTGATCTTCTGCCTCAAGTCCGCCAGCCTTCTCATCTACACTGGATATAGTTGCCGTATTACTTTGCTTTCGGCTTAGCTCAGTTTTATGCCACTTCTTTGCTCTTCGGCATTCCATAATTTCTCCTTATCTACGAGACAAATTCCTTAGCCTAAATATAAAGCCACCTCAATCTGCCCATGCAGTTCTCCTGCCAAGTCAGTATTTTATGCACCATCTATACTCAACTATTTGCCACTTCCTAAACACAATTTGAACTTTCTAACCTCTTCGTTTATATTATACTGTTCTTCTGCATGGGAAGTCAGCTTTCTCCCTCTGTCCTGTCCATTTATTAAAGCCCAGTCAAACATCAATCCATCTATGGAAGCCATCACTAACAAGAACAGCGAGAAGTAACTCCTCTCAGTTTTAGACTCAACACTGTTTTTACCTCTTTCTGAGTCTTTAATCACAGATTGTGTGATTTGAGTCTTTAATCACACACTGTGTGTTTATCATCTCACCCACTACACCAAAAGTTGGAGGATACACTGAGGTCACAGCCACATAATATACATTCTGTGCACCTCCGAGGCATCAAATAGTATCTGGTACATTGACTGATGGATGCTTACTGACAAAATTCATGCAAGATTGGTAGTGTTCAAAGTATTAGTTTTCTTACTGCCATTGTTGAGAAAAACCCTCTGAAAAATTAAAAACTTACTGAATACTTACTTTAATGGGACAGTCAAAAGTCTCGTGAAATTCTTCTCCAGAATACAGTCCAAATACCTGCACCTAAAAAGTAAGTGGATCCTGTCAGTTCACCATGACAGTATCAAAGAAAGCTGCTGAGTCAGTGACAACACGTACTATTAATAAAAAAGTCAAGTACTGAGTAAACTAAGGTCTCTGTAATCTCTATGAAATATCCAATGAAAACAATTCCATCAGGGTGAGAATATACCACTGCAATTAAGTTTTTTTACCAGCATCTCATGGACAGACTTCCCTTTGCCCATCACAAATTTATTTCATTAAATAGATGTCAACTGTAAAAAATGAAATAGAGATGAATAGGTTATTAATACTTTTTTATGAATTTTCCATAGGCTACTACTACTAAATGAATTATTTGTTCCTTTCCTTGAAGGAAAAAGAAGCTTCTTCTTTCAGTCACGGATATATAAATCAACCAAGCAGATCAAAGTTGCAAGAGATTAGATCTGCACTTCATTTACCATCTTATCTTAAATCTATTGAGAGCATATACATGTAAGATTTAATTTTCTACTTATCAGTGTCTCCCTTAAAGTGGTTTAATCTTAATATCTTTCCTCTAAGTGGTTGATTTTAATATGCAATTGTATAATGTACATAAAAAGGCCTTCCCTGGTGGCTCAGGTGGTAAACAACCTGCCTGTGATCCAGGAGACCCAGGTTCTATCCCTTGGACATGAAGATCCCCTAGAGAAGGAAATGGCAACCCACTCCAGTATCCTTCCTGGGAAAACCCATGGATAGAGGAGTCTGGCAGGCTATAGTCCATGGGGTCACAAAGAGTCGGACACAACTGAGCAACTAACACTTTAACATAAAGGGTACAGATCATAGATTCAGAACTTGACAAATGTTTATGATATGAACATACCCCTGCAGCCACCACCCATGTCAAGAAGCAGAACCCAAGAAGCTCCCCTGTGTTCCTTCCCATTCATTTACAGCCTCACAAACTAACTGCTCCTCCGAAATCTATCACCTTTGGTAAGCTGTGCTGATGTTTGAATTTTATATAAATAGAATCATAAACTATTTCACTGGCTTCTTTTGCTGGATATTTTCCTTCTGATATTTATCCACACTGCTATGTACATATGGCAGGAGTTGGTTCTTTGTTACTGCTGTATAATATTTCAGTGTATGAGTACATCACCATCTGGGTATCCATCTTCCATTGATTACTTCGGTTATTTCCAAATAGAGGCTATTATGAATAATGCTAAAGAAAGGCAATGCCAAAGAATGCTCAAACTACCACACAATTGCACTCATCTCACACACTAGTAAAATAATGGTCAAAATTCTCCAAGCCAGGCTTAAACAATATGTGAATGATGAACTTCGAGATGTTCAAGCTGGATTTAGAAAAGGCAGAGGAACCAGAGATCAAATTGCCATCGAAAAAGCAAGAGAGTTCCAGAAAAACACCTATTTCTGCTTTACTGATTATGCCAGAGCCTTTGACTGTGTGGATCACAATAAACTATGGAAAATTCTGAAAGAGATGGGAATACCACACCACCTGACCTGCCTCTTGAGAAATCTGTATGCAAGCCAAGAAGCAACAGTTAGAACTGGACATGGAACAACAGACTGGTTCCAAGTAGGAAAAGGAGTATGTCAAGGCTGTATACTGTCATCTTGCTTATTTAACTTACATGCAGAGTACATCATGAGAAATGCTGGGCTGGAGGAAGCACAAGTTGGAATCAAGACTGCCAGGAGAAATATCAATAACCTCAGATATAAAGATGACACCACCCTTATGGCGGAAAGTGAAGAAGAACTAAAGAGCCTCTTGATGAAAGTGAAAGAGGAGAGTGAAAAAGTCTGCTTAAAGCTCAACATTCAGAAAACTAAGATCATGGCATCTGGACCCATTACTTCATCGCAAATAGATGGGGAAACAGTGGCAGACTTTATTTTTGGGGGCTCCAAAATCACTGCAGATGGTGACTGCAGCCTTGAAATTAAAAGATGCTCACTCCTTGGAAGAAAAGTCATGACCAACCTAGACAGCATATTAAAAAGAAGAAAAGTCATGACCAACCTAGACAGCATATTAAAAAGCAGAGACCTTACTTTGCCAACAAAAGTCCATCTAGTCAAGGCTATGGTTTTTCCAGTAGTCATGTATGGATGTGAGAGTTGGACTGCGAAGAAAGCTGAGTGCCGAAGAACTGATGCTTTTGAACTGTGGTGTTGGAGAAGACTCTTGAGAGTCCCTTGGACTGCAAGGAGATCCAATCAGTCCATCCTAAGGGAGATCAGTACTGGGTGTTCATTGGAAGGACTGATGTTGAAGCTGAAACTCCAATACTTTGGCCACCTGATGCGAAGAACTGACTCATTTGAAAAGACCCTGATGCTGGGAAAGACTGAAGGTGGGAGGAGAAGGGGAGGACAGAGGATGAGATGGTTGGATGGCATCACCGACTCAATGGATATTATGAGTGTGAGTAAACTCTGGGAGTTGGTGATGGACAGGGAGGCCTGGCGTGCTGCAGTCCGTGGGTCACAAAGAGTCGGACACAACGGAGTGACTGAACTGAACTGAATGAATAATGCTATAATGAACACTCTTTCTCCAAATCTTTTGGTTCACTTACAAATCCATTTATGAAGAATGGGATTGTTGAGTTGCATGTTATATCTCTGTTGACATCTAATAGACAGCTGAACAATTTCACAAAATTGTTCTGGTCAATTTATACTCTCACCAGCAAAGCATAAGAATTCCAGGAGCTCTCAAACACTTGGAACCAGCTATAACGGGCACTCAGAACTGTTTCCCAACACTTGGGAGGTTTTCACTCTTTTTCTAGCCTCTAGAAGAAAGTGGTGTTATTTTTTCTTTTAAATTTTGTAAGAATTCACCAGCGAAGCTATCTGGGTCCAATGGCTCTATATGAGAAAGTATTTCATTACAAATTCATTTTTTAAACAGACATAAAACCTTTCAGACGTTCAATATCTCGTTTTTATCTTAGTAAGCTGTGAGTGGTTCATCTGTGAAAGTTCCAAGAGGAAAATGTACTCATATTATCATCCTGGGGAGATACGTTCTTCCACTAAAATATAAAATCTTCAGAATATCCCACTCATTTTGTGACTCCTGTGTTTATACTCTTAGGCCAAGAATGCTGCTGGGTTCCAAGAATAGCACATCGTAGGATGTAATGTCAAGGGGCGATGATCTACTCTGCGGTAGTCTGATAAAACGTATTCTTGACACAGCAAATACATGCACGCCCCACTACCACCATGCTGCTCATCATTCAGAGTGCACTGGCTCATGCTTTTACATAAACCTATAAGCACTGGGTGGCTTCCCAGGTGGTTCACTGCTAAAGAATCCACCTAGAAACTCAGGAGATGCAAGAGACATGGGTTCTATTCCTGGGTCGGGAAGATCCCCTGGAGGAGGGCATGGCAGCCACTCCAGTATTCTTGCCTGGGAAACCCTATGGCAGAGCACCCTGGCGGGCTACAGTCCATGAAGTTGTGAAGAGTCACATGTGACTCAGCAGTTAAGCCAGGGTACACACTGAACTTCTTATAAAATGGTAGTTGAGAAGCTCAGAAGAATAGCATTATATGCAAAGTTTTACTCTGCCCAAGGAAGCTGAATGTGAATGAGCCCAAAGAATCCAAGAAAACAGGCTCAAAGTAAGACAGGAACTATATCACCTGAATCTTACTAGACTAAATGAACACGGGGTCAACTTACTAAAACTACATCAGCAGAAATGCATGGTACTCCAGGAAGTTTATATTCTTCTAACATAAAGCTACTTCTATTCACTCCAACTATATCACAACAACACGGTCCTGTGTCACATCTTACACTCCTGCTAATAACTTGGACCTCAAAATGCTGCCACACACCTTACCTCAGTGGTTCTGATTGGACTACAAGGTTAAGATCCCTGGATAATAATAGCCAGACCCTATCCTTGACAAATTAAACTTTTTGGTGGGATAAAATATATTTTTTTTTCAGGTGAACATATTTATTTCACTCATAGTGGTCAGTTTCTATCTAGAAATGTCTAAATGTTCCCCTGAGCTCTAAATTTATTTATTTATTTTAGCTGTAATTTGATTCAATTTTAACCTATGGGGAAGTCTTGGTTACAACTGTGTGAGACTAAGATTCCAGTGGGAAAGTGTATTTTGATAACATCTCCTCAAAGAAGTCATGCCATTTCTCAGTTTTCTCAAACTATACAGGGAAACAATCTTCTGGAAAAGGTCTCTAGTGAAATGGTCAGTATCATTCTGGTTCTTTAAGAAATTTTATTCTGAATTAAACTATCCTTATGGACTTCAAAATGAGAAGAAATACCTTTAAAACTGTATTTTTAAAGGTTCATAATTCATGGTATGTAACTAGGACTGAAAATCTTGCTCTCCCTCATCTGACCCTTATAGCAAGACTGCTGGGGATGAAAGCAAATACCTTTGTTGATGTTCAGTCACTGAGTCAAGTCCGACTCTTTTGTGACCTCATGGACAATAGATTGCCAGGCTCCCCTCTCTGTTCATGGGATTTTCCAAGCAAGAATACTGGAGTGGGTTCCCACTTCCTCCTCCAGGGAATGAAGCCATGTCTCCTGCATGAGCACACGGATTGTTTACCACTGAGCCACCAAAATAAACAACTCGTCTAAAGTCGTAAAAATCAGGAAGACTATTCCAAGCTCTATTCTTCTATATACAGTCATTATAGGAGCTAGTCCAAAATTTGTAAATAAAGAAGATACATTTCCATATGAAGTGCAAAAAAAGGAAGACTAGAAAAAAATTCAAATGCCTCAAATATTTGCCAAAATAGTGAAAGGGAATATCAGGCTATGAATTAGACAACTCTACCACAGAAGTTGAAATTAAATGCAGCAGACTATTCAGTTCACATGGACAAACTTAATTCCACCTATAACAGGATAGATTTTAAGAACAAAAGTTAAGTGATTTTTATTGTGGGGAAAAGTACACAAGCTGTAAACAAACAAATATGGGACTGCTGAAAAAAGACTGAGGTATCAGTAAGTGAGAAAATATTAGAAATATTATGAATCTTATGGGGAAAACTAAAATACAAATTTCCAGGGGTAAAAATTGTGAATCCAACAACAAAACAATGATGAATTCGTATGAAGATATAATAGTCGAGTAAGAAGGCAGGAGGAGAAGGGGACGACAGAGGATGAGACGGTTGGATGGCATCACCAACTCAATGAACATGAGTCTGAGTAAACTCCGGGAGCTGGTGATGAACCTGGCATGCTGCAGTCCATGGGGTCGCAAAGAGTTGGACACGACTGAGCAACTGAACTGACTCACTGACTGAAGAAGGAATAAGCAGAATAAGAGAACAAGTCATGGAAGTTCTTAGCAAACAAGCTGACACTCAGAACTGTCCTTGAGAACTAGTCAGAAGCAAAATATCACTATTGTACCCACTACAGAGACTGGAGGGGTGTTTGCTGAAGGCGGTGAGCAAGACTACAGCTCTTAGGTTAGTCTCTCTCACTGTCTTTTTTTTTTTTTTGAGATTTTTTTTATATGGATCATTTTTAAGTCTTTATTGAATCTGTTACAATCCTGCTTCACTTCCATGTTTCGTATTTTTGACCACGAGGCATATGGGATCCTAGCTGCCTGACCAAGGATCAAACCCACACCCCCTGCAGTGGGAGGCAAAGTCTTAACCACTGGAACACAAAGGAAATCCCTCTTAAGTTAGTCTCTATTTCTACATTTAACTGAGTAACATTTTCCTCAACTGTCCTTATTTTCTCTTTCAGGATGGAAAACACTGAAATGTCTCAAAACAAATCTCATAGACTTGATATCATTATAAGCAGGGTGAACTGTAAAACCTTTGCTATTTTGGTTAATTTCAGTAACGTGACACCCAAACTAGTAGGTCACAACTTATACTACTAAAGCTAACAAAATCCAAAATGATTCTCATTCATTTCCTCTTTTTTTAAAATTTTCTCAGTGAATATCACACTGTGAAAAGAAATCCACTCAATGACTGCCTGGAGAGATCTGGCTTTTAGGAAGATCTTGCCTGAGAAAAGAATCATATTTAAATGCTAAAATGGAAAGGATCCCTTTGATAAGGGTATTTCCTATAGCAGCCCTGACAACTTCTCCCAATTTGTCACAAAAATACCTAATGAGAAAAACAAAGTTCAGAACAATCTGTCTTATAGTCAACCTACTGCAAAGTTCTAGAGTATTTCTTATTAACTATAAACCCACAGAGCAACATGAGGACCACAAAAGGTATGTGCTATGTATTTACCACCAGAAAAACAGAAACCCTACCCTCATGAAACAATCAGGAAGGTGTCTGGTCTCCACTTTAGCACAGGCTTCTCTGTATTTGCCAACCATAAAGCTGAGTGACAGGCCACCTGACATAGAAACTGTGAGTAGGGTGGCCGGAGTGTCAGAAAACTCAGCTGGTACTTCATTATAACAGCCCCCCAAACCCAAGCTTCCCAATAACAACTGGTCAAGCATTAAAACAGGAGTGAACATATAAGCTGTAATTCCGTCCAGGTCAGTGGCTGGAGGGACCCTCACGGGGGAGATGTCAGGTTTTCATATTCTCCACTCATGGAGGGTGTTAGAGACCCAGGAGAGAAGATAGGCGATGCTCCCAGTTCACTGGGGGAGCTGCCTTAACTGGATACTTCCAGGCAGAGGAAACGGAGCTCCTTAACTGGACCCTGTGTGGAACTGAAGTGTGATTCTACAACACCCAGCAGGATAACACCAAGAAGGATAACAAGGAGGGCCCAGAGCAAGCAGACACTGAATCTGTTTGCTAACTGAGGTTCAGAGAGAGCTTGTCTCCTTGTTTTGGAAGGGATACAAAAGTAACAAAAACATACACAGGATCTATAAAAAGAATGAGGCAGAACACAATTTCAAGGACTCCAAGGGAGAAAAACCATGCTTTAAAAAAAATGTCTTAATAGAGACTTTCCTGGTGGTCCAGTGGTTAAGATGCTGTGCTTCCACTCAGGGGGTGTGGGTTCGATCCCTGGTCAGGGAACTAAGATCCCATATGCCAAGTGGTATGGGGTGAGGAGGGGGCTAGTGTTAACAGTAACAACAACAAAAACTACAAGACTGTTGACTTCAGTAAGAAGAGACCTCTATGAATCTGGAGCAGAAGAAAAGGATGGTGATGATGATAACTGCTGACAATTACTACCTGTGCCTTCTATTTCAAATACTATTCCAAACTACTGACACATATTAACTAATTTCCCCTAATGATTAACACAGCAATAATCATTACTACTCCCTTTTACAGAGGAGGAAAACAGGCTGAAGCCCAGAGAGGGCTGAATCACTTAGCTGACAACACACAGCTCAAGCGTGGCAGGATAATTCCACTCCCAGCCATTTGATCTCTAATAATACTCTTAAGACCTCTAATACACTAAGAGCTAAGACTTCTCATGACACAAGAAGTCATCATTTTGGTTTTGAAAATTAAACATAGATCAGGCTGACATGAGAAAAACTGGGAGAGATTGAAAAGGTTCAGGAAAATTAAAAAGGCCCAACAGAATAAAACGCTACTCCAGAAAGCAACATGGACATTAGAAGCAAAGCACATCAGCCAAGGGACCAAACAAGAAGAGAAACTCTCCTGGACTTCAGAGAAACGAGACGATAAAAACCATGAGAACACAAAGCATATATGTGTGTCTGCGTGTCTGTGTGTGTGTGAGACAAAACATGGCCAAGGTTTCTTACAATATATTTTCGAAAGAGAAGGGTGGATAGGAATTATCCATTCACTCTCGTACCTTGAAAAGGTGACACAGAACAATGAAGGAGGGGAAGAGGCCAGACTACAATGTTTAAGAAAAGGGTCATGAAAATAAAGCAGAAAGATCTGAGAACTTCCCACACACCCAAAATCGGCTCTGCCACATCCCCATCCAGGCCTCGCACTGTGCCCGCTGCCCAGCTGAGTCAGTGGAGGGGGCTGGGGGTCAGGCAACATCCCTGACCTAACAGAGCAGGGTGGGAATGAATGGAGCCTGGGCAGGTGCGGTGCAAAGCGAAGCTCTTAGCCTCTGTGCGATACCGCCTCCAGCCTCAGTATTATTGAGTTTCTTTGAAGAAATGAAAACACGTGGAACTGCAGCAATAATCAAAATCAGGACTGAAGTCAACTTTCCTGAAATGAAAACAATACTTCAGTATATAGATCAAAAGGACTAACTCTCTTTCAGACAAAATGAATGAAAATAGACCTGAACAAGACATTAACTTAGCAAACTGAATTACAAGGGCTGTTCGGTGTTGTTGTTGGTATTGTTGTTATTATGATGAGTCTGAGCTCCAAGGCAGGACAAAAAAAATTTAAAAAGGTTTTGTGAAAGAACAAAGTAGGCTGGCCTCTTGACATATCTATGAAAATAAAGGTTAGACAAAAGAGAGCAGGGTCTCCAAAGCTTTGAGAGAAAATAGTTCAACCCAGAATTCTATATTAAATTAATTCTAGTTTATATATGAAGTCAACACAGGCAAGAGATCAGAAAATAAACCTTGTACGTATTTATCCTGAAAGTTACCTAAAAATGTACGCCGGTAACACACATATTCTATGTGTGACTGTATTTCAAAATTTGGTACTCAAAGGTAAAAAAGTCCTGAGGTAAAAGACTAGAAATGAGCACCAGTTGAATAAACAGAGTAAATTTTAAAGAACTGTTAGAATTAGAACTTTAAAACTGAATACAAATATGAAGGGTTATCTCTGAAATAGAAGGTAATGATTTTTCTAGAAATCCTAACACACTAAAGAAAGAAAAACCACAACAGCCATTTAAAGATGCATGAGATCTAGATATCTGGAGTTGATCGTTTTAATAATCTTTACATTGCTATCATCAGTAACCACTTTACCACATCATGCTATATTATTAGCTCCTCAGTTTTCACAATACAGACTAACCCATGGAGAAGGCTAGGTTTCATAACTATGTGCACTGAAATATTTCTTTTCAAGTCTATCAACGCTGGTAAAATATATGAGAAAACTATTTTTTAAAATGCATCATGGGGGCTTCCCTGATGGCTCAATGGTAAAGAATTCGCCTGCCAATGCAGGAGACACAGGTTCAATCCCTGGTCTGGGAAGATCCCACATGCCACGGAGCAACTAAGCCTGTGTACCACAGCTATTGAGTCTGTGCTCCAGAGCCTGGGAACCGCAACTATTGAGCCCTGACACCACAACAAGAGATGCCACCACACGGCTGCTTCATGCAACTAAAGAGTAGCCCCTGCTGGCCACAACTAGAGAAAAGCCCATGCAGCAATGAAGACCCAGCACAGCCAGGAAATAAAGTTATTAAAAAAAAATGCATCATGGGTCTATAGCAAAATATGGCAGTTACAATCTGATTAAAACAGGAAAACAGAGGTGTGTGCCAAGAAGTGCACCAGGAGATATCTGAGGGTCATCTCATTATCCACCAGACACAGTAGATAAAATATCCCACTTCACCATATCAAATAATAACTTCTTCAAAATTTAGAACTTTGAAAATTCTTAGATGAAGTATCTTCCTAAAAGTTCTCTTACAATTCAAAAACAATATTCTCCTTCAACAATTAAATTGGTATTCACCCAGAAGGAATTCCCCCTTACCTTTCAGAAAATAAAAATGGAGATAATCTTTCATTTTGATACAAAATGTTTCAACAGTTTGGATAATTCTCAATTTCTGCACATACCAACTCTTCCCTTATCACTCTTTTGACAGTCTGGTTCATTTCAGAATTTCAGCAAGTACTGTAAAATTTGATAGTGCTTTTTGAAAAGCACGAGTGTTCCAATGACTTTCAAAAGACTCTTCGGGCAACATTAGGCTTAGATACATCAAAATGCACCCATGTATGTCAAGAAGACTTCATTTTTCTTCTGTTAACAGATTAAATGGGTATAAATCTTTTACATTGAGTACATTGTTTTTAATTTACTCATCCTAATGGACTGTTGAATTTAGATCACATAAAGAAACATAAAATTAGATTAGGAAATCTGCTGTATGCAGGCAAGAATATGTGAGGGTCTGTAATGATTCTTAATGCATTCTCTTCTTAAACTGTTATTTTAGAAGAGTAGCTTAAATACACTGTGCATGAGAATTTTATCATTGCAAACCAACACTAGAAAAGCCTTCCATTGACTGAAAAACAAAAAAGACATTCTTGTAAGTGGAAAATCAATCACCACAACCACTAAATGTCACAGCTCAACATCAGCAAGAAGCACTGATAATTGTTAGTTATACACTGCACAAATGATGTATGTCCTTGGTTGAGGAAGTGGGGGCCAGGTTTTTAGAAAACTGTACATATATTGATTTTACATTTATTTAATGTGGCCATTGCAAGACACTTTATTCTTCTGATAAACTATGACTGCTTATCAAAAGATTCTATAATTCAAGAGAAACATTCACAACTGGTGTGTGAAAATGAAAACCACGGGCCCACAGAAATCATGCCCACAAAATCCAATTTTGTGGATTTATGGCAGAGAGGCATTAAACCACTGTCTTGCAGGGACTGCAGACCAGTCGCTGAAGTCTAAGTGGCACGCCAGTAATGATTAAGGTGACATGTCCCCCTGCCACAGTTGTTAATCAGCTTAATACTAGTCACATTATTGACATTCTTGTAATTACTTTTCCTTACGGCACATTAGCGCAAAATATATTTTACTTTAATTATGAGCGATCAGGAGTAAGTCCGATACCCAAAAAGAATAATCAAGGTTCTCCAAATGCAGATATCCAGTAAGTGCAGTGCTGTTCCGAGGCCCTGGAAGTGGTTACATCACAGCCCCTGGGGTTGGAGCAGCGCTTTCCATGTGATCAGGCAATCCCCATACCTTGCCATCCTCTGCACACACGCCCATGTGTTCTCCACTTTCATCCAAGCTAACCTGATTTATCTTCACAGGACTCTATTTAAAAAAAGAACAAACAGACATGAAAAACATTTTTATGTATCAGAAGTCAAATGTTTCACCTCTTTGTAAAATGTAAATGATACAAGTTGTCTATTAGTTTAGATGTATGAGTCCAAGACATAGTTTGCTTTTGCAAATGAAAATGGTAAAATATAGCTTTGTTCCCAGACATACAATAAGGGGAGAAACCTCAGATTTCCCCAAATTACCTATTTCACATTCTGAAGTCCCGCTAAAATGGTATTTTTCTTACTTGCTATATGCCTTTTTATTTATTCTGTTCTATTTACTCCAGAGTCCTATAATTCTTCCCTAGCCAAATTCATTCAAAGAACAAAAATCCCAAATAAAAATCAGGATGTAATGAAAACTGTTAGCTTTTAAAAAAATTGAAGTATAACTTGTTTCTGGTGAATAGCAAAGTGATTCAGCTTTACACACACATGCACACACGTACTTTTTCATATTCTTTTCCATTATGGTTTATTACAGAATATTGAACATAGTTCCTTGTGCTATACAATAGGACCTTGTTCTTTACCTATTTTATGTATAATAGTGTGCAGCTTCTAATCCCAAACTCCTAATTTACCACTCCCTCACCTGCTCTCCCGTTTGGTAACCATACATTTGTTTTCTATGTCCATGAGTCTGTTTCTGCTGTATCATATTTTAGATTCCATATATAAGTGATATCATATGGTATTAGTCTTTCTCTGACTTCCTTTACTTGTTATGACAATCTCTAGGTCCATCCAAGTTGCTTCAAATGGCATTATTTCATTCTTTTTTATGTCTGAGTAACATTCTTTTGTATGTATATACACATCTTCTGTATCCATTCATTGGTTGATAGATGTCATGGTTGCTTCCATGTCTTGGCTACTGGAAAGGGTGCTACAATGAACGCTGGGATGCAGGTGTCTTTCGGAATTCAGTTCAGCTCAGTCGCTCAGTCGTGTCTGACTCTTTGCAACCCCATGAATCGCAGCACGCCAGGCCTCCCTGTCCGTCACCAACTCCCAGAGTTTACTCAAACTCATGCCCATCGAGTCGGTGATGCCATCCAGCCATCTCATCCTCTGTCATCCCCTTCTCCTCCCGCCCCCAATCCCTCCCAGCATCAGGGTCTAGCAACTCTAAAATCAGTTGTTTTAATCTGGCTTACCAGCCAATTCATTTGTTCTTCTCTTATAAATTACAAAATCAACTTTTTATTTATACTTTATGCTTATTACTTTCTGGGGAAATCCACAGGGTCTGATATTAAGTTTGTCATATCCTAACTTTGTCATCCTCCAATCTTTGGAGTAACCTCAAATTAAAAAATCTGTGAAGATAGGAATTAGGCATTCTACTTCAGATGTATTTTCCCTAGAGGAAACACATGGCACATTTAATATTTTTCACAGATTTCCAGTTCTCTATGTAGCCAGCTGTTTACTCACTATAATATTCACACAGGTGATTTTCTAAATGGAAGTCAAAATTAGTAAATGATGACAACAGTAAAAAAAAAAAAAAAAAAAAAACGGCAAGCACTTCTTTTTCTTTTTATTTTTTTTAGATTTCTTTCTTTTTGAATGCAACAAGTGGTATGTGCGATCTTAGTTCCCTGACGAGATCAACCCTGTGCCCCCTGCACTGGAAGCATAGTCTTAACCACTGGACCACCAGGAAAGTCCTTTTTCTTCTAAAATGGTGACAGTATCCAACCACCTTTCACAAAACATGATAGAACAAATTAACCATGAAAAGAGAAATAAGCCTTCATCATTACAATATAAGCCTGCAAATTAGTTTCCCAAAATACCTAACCTTAAAATAATCTGGTTAGTGCATACAAATAAAATGGAAATACACCAAATTGATTGTTCCATGTTTACTGGAAAATATCTCTGAGCTAGAAAACAATGGCCAGGGTAGACCAAGACTCCCAGACCTTGAAAGGCCACTCAGGAACTGATGACTCTGAGAGAAATTCCCACGTTACAGGTGGAGACAGCTGGCTATAGAACCCTTTGTTATCCAGATCCTGAAATCACTCCTGAAATGCAGCTCATGAAAGCCAAGCTATCTCCTTAAAAGTTCCTAAAATGTTAAAAGAGGAAAGGACGTCCCAGACAGATCTTTGATCTATTTACAAGAGAATAAACCAATCCCAGATGAGATTCACAACAGAAGGACAGAGCCAGAGTTCTGACCTTGAGAGCAGTGAAGATGCTTTGTGATGGGCAGCAAAGAAGCTGCAAAACAAAAGCTGAACTGAGAAAGCATTGAGGCTGGTACGTCTAGACTTCCAGTCAATGAGTCTGAATGACCCGCTTTTACAGTCTCCTTTGGATACATTGTTTCCTCACTGAGTACCTCCTATTAACAATTTTCTGATTCTGACCTTTTGTTCATCAAACAATTTAATACCCATTTTACTCTTGGCAAATATAAACCCCACCTACCTCTGACTGTAACTTAATTGACATTTTATTATAATCTACCTCAGACTGTAATTTAATAGGTGCACAGAGCATGGTCCCTGCCAAGGTTTCCTGTCCTGACCAATGTGGTGCTATCCACATGTGGCTATACAGAAAGTTTAATTAGTCAAAGTCAATCACAGTTAAAAATTCATTTCCCCACTTGTGCCTGCACATGCCAAGCACAGAATAGCCACATGCGATTAGCAGATAATGTATGAGAAAGCACACAGGTCACGGAAGGTTTTCATCATTTCAGAGAGTTCTACGCACAGTGTCATTCCAGGCCCACAAGACTGAGCCACAGTGCTTCTTCACAAGGCTCTCTGTACAACTTATAGTCAGAAGAATATCTTCTCCCCATGTATCTGTCAAACTGTTTTCTGTCATTTCTTCTTGGACTCTGTGCTCATGGCCTGTTCTAAGATTCTCAGAATTGCACTGTATTATTTTTAAAAACCTGGCATACATGTTAGCTGACCCTCACAACTTTTGAGGAAAGCAGTCAGTCTAAGATGGTTATCTCCATCTCACGATAAGGAAAATGAGGCCTCAAGAGTTTACTTGTGAGCTCATCTTCAAATCCCAAATCATGAGTCTGATCTTCCTTTCTGAAAGGGCTTCCTGCCTGAAAGGGCTCTTCCTGATGTCTTCCCAATCTGTAGTAATGACTGATACATTCTTCTGGTTGCTCAAGACAAAAAACTTTGGATCCATTCTTGACTCTTTTCTTCCAGGCTTTACCTCGTTATCTGTCAGCAATTCCTACTACCTCTTCAAGCAAAATTTCATCACCTTCACCACCCCAACAGCTGCCATCATGGTCCAAGCTACCATCATCCTTGTTTGAATTACTGTAACAGTCTCCTAGCTAGTAGACCCACTTCTTCCCTAATTCTCCTAGAAATCCCCTAGAAATTCAACAAACTAGCAGAGTGTATGTTGTTAATAGGTGGATCAGACAATATGATTCCTTTGTTCTAAACTCTCCAATGGCCTCCCATCTCAGGATAAGGTCCAAAGTGCTCACTATGACCTGACAGTCTGAAATATTACGGCGAGAGCCTGGCCTTATCCTCTCTTGGCCGTGTTCTCTCTCCTCCAGCCACAATGATCTTCTTGCTGTTTCGCCAGCCCTAGAGCCTCTGAATTTGTTTGCCAGGGCTTTTCTGCCAACTCTTCACTGGTAATCATCTTGTCGGTGATACTCTCTGGCCACTGGAGCTGAAGTTTCAACACTCTGCCCAAACATTTCATAGCTGTTATATGTATTTTTTCTTCTTAGCACTTACCACTATTTTACTATGTATTTTACATATTCATCTTATTTACTGTCAGATTCACTCACTGGAATATTAATTTCATGAAACATAGTTCAAAGAATACAAACTTTCAATCATACACAAATTCTTTCAGAGAACAGAATAAAAAGAAAATCCTCCTTGACTCATTTTACCAGGACAGCATAACCTTACAACAACAAAGCTCAACAAAGGATGTTAGAAGAAAGAAAAAAATACAAGTAAATCTCACTCATGAAAAAAAATGGAAAAATCCTAAAGAAAATATTAATACAGGCAGCATATCTAGAATAGACAATTTTATTTCAGAAATACCAGGCTGATACATGAAAATTAACATATATTTTTGCATTGATAAAATAAAAGAGGAATATCATAAGATCATCTCAAGAAGAAATTTATAAGATCATTACAATAATGCAAAAAGTGTTTGATGAAACTCAACACTCATTCATGGTAAAAATTCTTAGTATGTTAGGATAAAACTTCCTCAATTTCACTTAAGGTGAAATGTTTCGCACTCTCCTTTTGCTGTCTTTACAATATTGACTCTTCTAATCCACAAACATGGAGCAATTCTCCATTTATTAGGCCTTCTTTAATGTCTCTAAATAAAGTTTCCTATGTCTTCCCTTGGAGGTCTCATCATGCTTTGTTTTATTCTGGGAGTAGCAATGACAGTCAGCAGGATTTTCTCATTCCTGATATATAGTATGTAACTCCATTTATATAACCTACAAAAATAGGCAAAACTACACCATAATGTCCAGGGGATGTACACAGAGGACATAAAACAAAAAAGAAAAGCCAAGAATTTATTTCCAAAAAGGTCAATAGAGCAGCTCCTTCCAAGAGTACTGTGCGTGGAAGTGGGAGAAGGGATCACACAGCCTATTCTTGACAGAACAGTTGTGATAAGATTGCTTGCTTTATTACTATTTGTTCTACTGAGCATTTTAAAGTGTACTTTAAAGAGTTATATTTCAAAATAAAAGCAAACATCAAAGATTTCTAAATAAAATTTAAAAGAATTTGCCCATGAAAATGTCTGGGACCTATGCCTTTAATGGGTTATTTCTTGGTTTACATTTTTCCCCCATAACTGTCAAGCTACTCAAATGTACTAATTCTATTAGATAATTTCCAGGGCTCAAAAGGGATGGGGGATAGTTTAGTTTGCATTCCCACCAGCCTGAGTTGAAAACTCCTCATAATATGCAGGACATTGGGCAGAGTTCACACTAAGTTTCTTATAACAAATCTAGGAAACTAGTTACAGACTACAGCAAAATCAAACTAAAAATTAATAGCAAAGTTATTCCCCAAATTCCCAAATACGTCAAAAAGCATTCTTCTAAATAGGCATGGATCAAAGGAGAATCACAAACATAAAAAATATTTTGAATTGAATAATGTGAAAATATATTACAGAACTTTGGGGTGCAGCAAAGCAATGCTTAGAGGGAAACGCCTGTATTAGAAAAGAACAAAGTTTAAATCAATGATCATATGTATACCTTGAGAAAATAGAAAAAGAACAAATTAAAATATGCAGAAAGCAAATAATAAAGATGAGTGAATATAAAAAGATGAAAAAATCAATTTAACTTTGAATATATTAATAAAACTGGTAAACCTCTAGCTAGACACAAGTTATCATTATCAGAAATGAAAGAGAGGACATTGCCGCAAATCCAGCAGACATTGTGAGAATAATAAATATTATGAACAACTTTGTGGCAGTAAATATGATAACTAGAGGAAGCTAATTTCTTGAAAGACACAAGTGACTAAAGTCTACAGAAGAGTGGATGCCCTGTATCTGTTTTTTTATGATTGAATATTTGCTATTTAAAACCTGAAGCTTCAGCCTGGATGACTTCAAAAGAAAATTCTATCTAAAACATTTAAGGAAGAAATAATACCAATTTTACATTATTTATTCTAGAAAAAAGAAAGGAAAAACACTTCCAGTTTTGTTTTACTAGTCTTGGCGTTACCCTGATATCAAAAAAGATATCAGGGTAAAAAGAGTTCAATTAAAGAAAACTACAGAATAGTATCCTTAGTGAATGTAGACTAAAAGTTCTTAAGAAAATATTAGCAAATTAAATCTAGCAACTTACAAAAAGGGTGTAATACCTCATTACCAAGTGACTTTTGTCTTAAAAAGAAGAGCTTCCTTCACATTTGAAAATTAATAAAATGTCACCATTTTAATGATGTGATAAGAAAAATCATATGATTATATTCATAGTTGCAGGAAAAGCATTTTGTGGAATTGAACATCCATTCTTCATAACAACAACTCAACAAACTTAGAATTGCCTCAACCTCATGAAGGGCATCTATTTAAACCCCATGGTTAACATCGTCCTTCATGGTGAAAGACAGTGCCTTCTTTCTAAGATCACTTCTATTCAACTTTTATCACTTCTGTTCAGCTTTGTACTATGAGTCTTCGCTAGTGCAAAAAGACAAGAAAAAAAAAAAAGGGTATACTGATGGAGAAAAAATTAACTGTCATCATTTAAGGATGACATATATGACCATCTATGTCAAAAATCCTAAGAATCTACCAGAAGGGGGTTTTAAAAAAGCCCTGTAGAACTAATAAATGAATTTAACAGGAACACAAGATAAAAAACCACTCTATGTAAATCAATTGTATTTTTATATGGTAGCAATGAACAGATTGGAAATAGTAATTTAATGTAATAGGAATAAATTTTTTAAATATGTGTAAGACCTGTAAACTGGAAACTAAAAGGCATTGCTTAAAGGTATACATGTATACTTACATAAATAAAGGAATTGGAAGACTCAATAATCTTATAATGTTAATTCTTTGCAAACTGAGCTGAAGTTTCAATATAATCCCAGCCAAAATTTCTACTGTGCATACCGAAGTTTATAATGGGCCGAGACCAGACAATTTGGAAAAGTACAAAATTTGATGCCTTCCACAACCTGGAAGGATTTCAAGGATTATTGTGACCCTGTAGTAATAAAGACAATGGAGTATCAATGTATAGATCAACAGCACAGAATAGAGTCCAAAAAGAGACTACCACATGTGTAGCCAACTGACTTTTTGCACCATGATAATTCAGTGAAGAAATAATAGTCTTCTCAATAAATGTCACTGAAACAGTTGAATATTCATATGTAAAAAAAAAACCTTTTCCCCCCACTCTGTATCCTAAAATTAGCTAAAAATAGATCACAGCTTTAAAAGTAAGAGCGAAGACTAAAAAATTCTAAAAGAACACATAAGGAAAAAAAACTTTGTGACTTTAGATTCTTAGATAAGACATAAAAAGCATGAGGCATAATGAAAACTTTGATTAATTATATTTCCCCTGAAAAAGACACCATTAAGAAAAATAAGGTGCATTACAGACTAGAAGAAAATATTTGCAGAACATATATCCTAAAAAGAAAGCTGCTCATTTATCGCTGGTATGGTACCAGTAATGCAAAATGGTACAACTACTTTGGAAGATAGACTGGCAATTTCTTACAAAGCTAAGCATTGTGTTACCACATAATCCAATGATTGTGCTCCTTGACATTTACCCAAGTGAACTGTTAATTTGTGTCCACACAGAAACCTACACATGAATGTTTGTAATGGCTTTATTCATAAGTGACAAAACTTGGAAGCAGCCAAGATGCCCTTCAGTAGGTGTGTGGATAAACAAAGTGTGGTACGTCCATACAATGGAATATTACTCAGGAATAAAAAGAAATGAATTACAAAGCCATGAAGTAACCTTAAACGCTTTTTACTAGGTAAAAGAAGCCAGTCTGAAAGGCTATACACTGTATGATTCCAATCATATGACATTCTGTAAAAAGCAAAACCTATAGAGACAGTACCAAAAAAAGTCAGTACTTGCCAGAATTTGGGGGATACAAAGGAGGGGTGGATTGGTGGCGCACAGGACATTTTTAGGGCAGTGAAGCTATTCTGTATGATACTATTAAGGTGTATCAGTGACTTTATGCATTTGTCAAAACCGTTGGAATTGTACAAGAACCATAATAAATAAACTATAGGCTTTAATTAATAATGGTATATCAGTACTGGCTCATTAATTATAGCATTTACCGTGTTGATACCAGATGTGACTAAAGGAAACTAGGGATAGGAGAGCAGATATATGGGAATTCTCTGTGTTTTCTGCTCAATTTTTCCATAAATTTTAAACCTTATTAGCTAATGTCCATAGTGTACTTTAGGGTTCAATCTTTCTGTTGTACATTCTATGGGTTTTGACAGATGTATAATAACATGTAATATCTTTTTCTGGTTTTGGTATTAAGTAATGCTGGCCTTTTTTTTTTTTTTTTTTTTTTTATTACTTGGAGGCTAATTACTTCACAACATTTCAGTGGGTTTTGTCATACATTGATATGAATCAGCCATAGATTTACACGTATTCCCCATCCCGATCCCCCCTCCCACCTCCCTCTCCACCCGATTCCTCTGGGTCTTCCCAGTGCACCAGGCCCGAGCACTTGTCTCATGCATCCCACCTGGGCTGGTGATCTGTTTCACCATAGATAGTATACATGCTGTTCTTTTGAAACATCCCACCCTCACCTTCTCCCACAGAGTTCAAAAGTCTGTTCTGTATTTCTGTGTCTCTTTTTCTGTTTTGCATATAGGGTTATCATTACCATCTTTCTAAATTCCATATATATGTGTTAGTATGCTGTAATGTTCTTTATCTTTCTGGCTTACTTCACTCTGTATAATGGGCTCCAGTTTCATCCATCTCATTAGAACTGGTTCAAATGAATTCTTTTTAATGGCTGAGTAATATTCCATGGTGTATATGTACCACAGCTTCCTTATCCCTTCATCTGCTGATGGGCATCTATGTTGCTTCCATGTCCTGGCTATTATAAACAGTGCTGCGATGAACATTGGGGTGCACATGACTCTTTCAGATCTGGTTTCCTCAGTGTGTATGCCCAGAAGTGGGATTACTGGGTCATATGGCAGTTCTATTTCCAGTTTTTTAAGAAATCTCCACACTGTTTTCCATAGCGGCTGTACTAGTTTGCATTCCCACCAACAGTGTAAGAGGTTTCCCTTTTCTCCACCCCTCTCAGCATTTATTGCTCTGTAGACTTTTGGATAGCAGCCATCCTGACTGGTGTGTGCGGCCTCATTGTGGTTTTGATTTGCATTTCTCTGATAATGAGTGATGTTGAGCATCTTTTCATGTGTTTGTTAGCCATCTGTATGTCTTCTTTGGAGAAATGTCTGTTTAGTTCTTTGGCCCATTTTTTGATTGGGTCATTTATTTTTCTGGAATTGAGCTGCAGGAGTTGCTTGTATATTTTTTTGAGATTAATCCTTTGTCTGTTTCTCTTCATTTGCTATTATTTTCTCCCAATCTGAGGGCTGTCTTTTCACCTTGCTTATAGTTTCCTTTGTAGTGCAAAAGCTTTTAAGTTTCATTAGGTCCCATTTGTTTAGTTTTGCTTTTATTTCCAATATTCTGGGAGGTGGGTCATAGAGGATCTTGCTGTGATTTATGTCGGAGAGTGTTTTGCCTATGTTCTCCTCTAGGAGTTTTATAGTTTCTGGTCTTACATTTAGATCTTTAATCCATTTTGAGTTTATTTTTGTGTATGGTGTTAGAAAGTGTTCTAGTTTCATTCTTTTACAAGTGGTTGACCAGTTTTCCCAGCACCACTTGTTAAAGAGGTTGTCTTTTTTCCATTGTATATCCTTGCCTCCTTTGTCAAAGATAAGGTGTCCATAGGTTCGTGGATTTATCTCTGGGCTTTCTATTCTGTTCCATTGATCTATATTTCTGTCTTTGTGCCAGTACCATACTGTCTTGATGACTGTGGCTTTGTAGTAGAGTCTGAAGTCAGGCAGGTTGATTCCTCCAGTTCCATTCTTCTTTCTCAAGATTACTTTGGCTATTCGAGGTTTTTTGTATTTCCATACAAATTGTGAAATTCTTTGGTCTAGTTCTGTGAAAAATACCGTTGGTAGCTTGATAGGGATTGCATTGAATCTATAGATTGCTTTGGGTAGAATAGCCATTTTGACAATATTGATTCTTCCAATCCATGAACACCGTATGTTTCTCCATCTGTTTGTGTCCTCTTTGATTTCTTTCATCAGTGTTTTATAGTTTTCTATGTATAGGTCTTTTGTTTCTTTAGGTAGATACACTCCTAAGTATTTTATTCTTTTTGTTGCAATGGTGAATGGTATTGTTTCCTTAATTTCTCTGTTTTTTCATTGTTAGTATATAGGAATGCAAGGGATTTCTGTGTGTTAATTTTATATCCTGCAACTTTACTATATTCATTGATTAGCTCTAGTAATTTTCTGGAAGAGTCTTTAGGGTTTTCTATGTAGAGGATCACGTCATCTGCAAACAGTGAGAGTTTCACTTCTTCTTTTCCTATCTGGATTCCTTTTACTTCTTTTTCTGCTCTGATTGCTGTGGCCAAAACTTCCAACACTATGTTGAATAGTAGTGGTGAGAGTGGGCACCCTTGTCTTGTTCCTGATTTCAGGGGAAATGCTTTCAATTTTTCACCATTGAGGGTGATGCTTGCTGTGGGTTTGTCATATATAGCTTTTTATTATGTTGAGGTATGTTCCTTCTATTCCTGCTTTCTGGAGAGTTTTAATCATAAATGAGTGTTGAATTTTGTCAAAGGCTTTCTTTGCATCTATTGAGATAATCATATGGTTTTTATCTTTCAATTTGTTAATGTGGTGTATTACATTGATTGATTTGCGGATATTAAAGAATCCTTGCATTCCAATGCTGGCCTTTATAGATAGAGTTAGGAAGTGTTTCCTTTGCCTTCTGTAAGAGACTTAAAAAATTGGTATAATTTCTTCTTTAAATATTTGGTAGAATTTACCAGTGAAAACATCTGGACCTGGTGATTTTGGAAGGTTATTATTATTAATTTAATTTCTTTAACAGATATAGGGCTACTCAGATTATCCGTATCTCCTTTTGTGAGTTTGGTGAATTATGTTTTTCAAGGAATTGTTCCATTTCACTTAGGTCATCAAATTTATGTGCATGGATTGTCCAACCATTCCTTTATTATACATGACATTAGTAGTAATGGGCTCTTTCATTTCTGATATTAGTAAATTCATATCTTCTCTTTTTTCTTAGTTAAGCTGGTAAGAAGTTTATCAATTCAGTTTTTTCAAAGAACCTGCTTTTGGTTTCTTTGATTTTGTGTTTTCAATTTCATTTATTTCTGCTCAGTGCTTTATTATTTCTTTTATTTAGTTTGTATTTAATTTGATCTTTTGAGTTTCCTAAGGTGGAAGCTTTTAGATTATTTATTTTAGATCTTTATTCTTTTCTAAATATGCATCCAGTGCTATAAGTTTCCCTTTAAATACGGCTTTCACTGCAGCCCATACATTTTATAAGTTGTATTTTCATTTTCATTTAGTTCAGATTTTTTTTTTAATTTTTCTTGAGATTTTGTCTTTGCCCCATGTCTTATTTAGAAGTGTGTTGACGGGTCTCCAACAAGTGTAGGTGGAATTTTCATTATACTTTATATGCTCTTTATTCTTATAAACTTGTTCAGGTGTGTTTTATGGTCCATGCTGTGTTCTAGCTTGGTGAAAGTTTCATGTGAACTTGAGAAGAATGTGCACTCTGCTGTTGGATGAAATTGATTCATGTTTTTGTTCAGTTCAACTCTGTCCTTACTTATTTTCTGCCTGCTTGATCTTAGAGGAGTATTAGTCCAGCTACAATAGTGGACTAATCTGTTTCATATTGAAGTTCTATCACATTTTGCTTCACATATTTTGATGCTCTACTGTTAGGAGCATTTACATTATGGATTGTTGTGTCCTTATTATTATGTAATGTCTGTTCCTAGAGGAAATCAGTCCTAAATATTCATTGGAAGGACTGATGCTGAAGCTCCAGTACTTTGGCCACCTGATGCAGAGAACTGACTCACTGGAAAAGACCCTGATTCTGGGAACAATTGAAGACAGGAGGAAAAGGGGACAACAGAGGATGAGATGGTTGGATGGCATCATCAATTTGATGGACATGAGTTTGAGCAAGCTACGAGACTGGTGATGGGCAGGGAAGCCTGGTGTGCTACAAAGGGTCACAAAGAGTCAGACACAACTGACTGAACTGAACTGAATGTTTGTTCCTGATCATTTTCCTTGTTCTGAAGACGGTCTAAAATTAATATAGCTACCCCAGCTTTCTTTTGATTAATGTTAGCATGGTATATCCTTCCCATTATTTTACTTTTAATCTACCTGTGGTTGTTGAGTTGCTAAGCTGTGTCCAACTCTTTGTGACCCTGTGGACTATAGCACACCAGGCTTCCCTATCCTTCACCCAGAGTTTGCTCAGACTCATGTCTCTTGAGTTGGTGGTGCCATCCAACCATCTCACCCTCCGTCGTCCCCTTCTCTTCCTGCCCTTGGTCTTTCCCAGCATCAGAGTCTGTTCCATTGAGTCAGCTTTTCCCATCAGGTGGCTAAAGTATTAGAACTTCAGCATCAGTCCTTTAATGAATACTCGGGATTGATTCCTTTAGCATTGACTGGTTTAATCTCCTTACAGTCCAAGGGACTCTTAAGAGTCTTCTCCAGCACCACATTTCAAAAGCATCAATTCTTTGGTGCTCAACCTTCTTTATGATCCAACTCTCACATCCGTACATGACTACTGGAAAAACCATAGCTTTAACTCCATGGACCTTTGTCATCAAAGTGATGTTTCGGTCTAGGTTTTCTTCCAAGGAATGAGTATCTTTTAATATCATGGCTGCAGTCACCGTTTGCAGTGATTTTGAAGCCCAAGAAAGTAAAATCTGCCACTCTTTTCATTTTTTCCCCATCTGTCTGCCATGAAGTGATGGGACTGGATGTCATGATCTTCATTTTTGAATAGTGAGTTTTAAACCAGCTTTTTCACTCTCTTACCTTTATCAAGAGGCTGTTTAGTTCCTCCTCACTTTCTGCCATTAGGTAGTATCATCTGAATATCTGAGGTTGTTGCTATTTCTCCTGGCAATCTTGATTCCAGCTTGTGATTCATCCAGCCCGGTATTTCTCATGATGTACTCTGCATAGAAGTTAAATAAGCAGGGTGACAATATAGAGCCTTGACGTACTCCTTTCTCAATTTTGAACTGGTCCTTTGTTCTATGTCCAGTTCTAACTGTTGCTTCTTGACCTGCATACAGGTTTTTCAGGAGGCAGGTAAAGTCATCTGGTATTCATCTCTGTTTAAAAATTTTCCACAGTTTATTGTAATCCAAGCAGTCAAGGCTTTACATAGTCAGTGAAGCAAAGTTGATGTTTTTCTGGAATTCTCTTGCTTTTTCTATGATCTAGCGGAAGTTGGCAGTTTGATCTCTGCTTCCTCTGCCTTTTCTAAATCCAGCTTGTACCTCTGGAAGTTCTCAGTTCACATATTCTTGAAGCCTAGCTTGAATGATTTTGAGCATTACCTTGCTGGCATGTGAAATGAGTGCAGCTGTGCCGTATTTTAAACATTGTTTGGCATAGCAAACACCGTTTCCCAACAACAGAAGAGATGACTCTACACATGGACATCACCAGATGGTCAATACAGAAATCGGATTGATTATATTCTTTGCAGTCAAAAATGGAGATGCTCCATACAGTTAGCAAAAACAACACCTGGAACTGACTGTGGCTCAGATCATGAGTTTCTTATTGCAAAATTCAGACTTAAATTGAAGAAAGTAGGGAAAACCACTCAGCTATTCAGGTATGACCTAAATCAAATCCTTATTATTATACGGTCAAAGTGACAAATAGATTCAAGGGATAAGATCTGATCCAGTGCCTGAAGAACTGTGGATGGAGGTTCATAATATTGTACAGTAGGCAGTGACCAAAACCACCTCAAAGGAAAAGAAATGCAAAAAGGCAAAATGATTATCTGAGAAGGCCTTACAAAGAGCTGAATAAAGAAGAGAAGTGAAAGGCAAAGAAGAAAGGGATAGACATATCCTACTGAATGCAGATTTCCAAAGACTAGTAAGGAGAGATAAGAAAGCCTTCCTCAGTGATCAGTGCAAAGAAATAGAGGAAGAAATAGAATGGGAATGACTAGAGATCTCTTCAAGAAAATTAGAGGTACCAGGGGAACGTGTCATGCAAAGATGGGCACAATGGCACAGGACAGAAATGGCAAGGACCTCATAGAAGCAGAGGGACTAAAAAGAGTTGGCAAGAATACACAGAAGAACTGTACAATAAGGTCTTAATGACCCAGAAAACCATGATGATGTAGTCACTCACCTGAGCCAGTCATTCCTGGAGTGTGAAGTCAAGTGGGCTTTAGGGAGCATTACTGCGAACAAAGCTAGTGGAGGTGATGGAATTCCAGCTGAGCTATTTTGAATCCTGAAAGGTAATGCTATTAAAGTACTGGACTCAATATGCCAGCAAAATTGGAAAACTCAGCAGTGGCTATAGAACTGGGAAAGGTCAGTTTTCATTCCAGTCCCAAAGAAGGGCATTGCCAAAGAATGTTCAAACTACTGTACAATCTACATCTATTTTTACATTTAAAGTGGTCTTTTTTTTTTATAGACAGCAAGATACGTAAGTCTTCTTTACTTATTGTTTGGTCTTCTATTCATTTTCTGCCATCTGTTTTAATTGAGCATTTTATGATTTCATTTTTTCTCCTTTTTATATATTTATTTCTAGTGGTTTCCCCTTGATTTTAAAATAAAGATTTACAACTAATCTCAGTCCATGTCCCCTATTTTACTTCACTGTATTACTGCACATGAAGTAACTATCTTACAAGAGTATTTACAATTTCTCTCTTATAACATAGCTGTCAGTCATTTCATTTATCCATAAGCTATAACCACCAAATACATTGTTGCTATTAATTTTGAAGAGTTAATCTATTAGAGTAAGAATTTTTTTTAGATTTTATTTTACTTTCATTTATTTTTTCTTTAATGCCTTTTTTTTTTTCTTAATGGAGATCTGGTTTTTGGACATATATTATTTTCCTCTTTCTGAAGAACCTCTTTTAATGTTATTTTCAAGGCTGGTCTATTAGCAATAAATTCCCAGTCTTTGTCAGACAGAGTCTTTATTTCTCCTTCAAAAAACTTCATTTTTGAAGGATAGTTTGACTGTGTACCTATAATTCTAGGTTGATAGGATTTTTTCTTTCTATACTTTAAGTATTTCACTACACTCTCTTCTTGCTTCCTTGATTTCTAGAAAAGTCCTGTGTAATTCTTATCCTTGCTCCTCCATAGGTAAGAATATTTTTCCTCCAGTTTCTTTCAAACTTTTCTCTCTGTCTTTGATTTTTGCACTTTGAATATGATTGTTTGATGATCTCTCATATTGCTGGATCTGTAGTTTGGTGTCTATCATTAATTTTTTAAAATTCTGTCATTATAGCCTCAAGTATTCTTCTGTTTCTCTTTGTATGCTCTTCCCCTTATATGTGTGTTACATCTTCCTGTAGTCGTCCCACAGTCCTTAGATTTGTTCTATTCCATTTGTGTCATTCCTTTTTTATCTTTGATTTCAGTGTGAGAGGTTTCTATTGGCATATCTTTAGGCTCACTGATTGTTTTTCTTTTTTTTCATTCAGTCATGTCCGAATCTTTGTGACCCCATGGACTATATAGTCCATGGAATTCTCTAGGCCATTATACTGGAGTGAGTAGCCTTTCCCTTCTCCAGGGGATCTCCCCAACCCAGGGATCGAACCCAGTTCTCCCGCATTGCAGGTGGATTCTTTACCAGCTGAGCCACAAGGGAAGCCCTCACTGATTGTTTTTCATGTGCTTATTGGCCATTTGTATATCTATGGGGAAATGTTTATTTAGATTCTTTGCCCATTTTTTGAATCAAGTTGTTTTTGTGTGTGTTGAATATTGGGAGTTTTACATATACATCTTAGCTATTAATTCCTTATGAGATATGTGGTTTGCAAATATTTTTCCTATTTGGTCGGTTACCTGTTTAGTCTTGATATTATCTTTTGGTGCATAGTTTTTTTGTTGTTGTTTTTTGTTTTTTTTTTTTAATTCTCAAGAAATACTTTTACCTATTTTTTTTTTTCTGTTGTTGCCTCTGCCTTTGGTGTCATAGCCAACAAATCTGCCATTTACAGTGTTATGAAGCTTTGACTCTGTTTTGTTTTCTTCTCATAGTTTTACAGTTTTAGGTCTTAGGTTTAGGTCTTTGATCCATTTTCAAGTTGTTTCATATAGTGTTAGATAGTGATCGATTTTCATTCTCTTATATGTGAATATCCAGTTTTCCCAGCTGTGTTTGCCACCCTTGTCAAAAATTATTGGACTGTACATGTGAGCATTTATTTCTGGACTCTCTTCTATCTCATTGCTCTGTATGTCTGTCTTTAAGACAGTAACACACTGTTTTGATTACTGTAGCTTGGTAGTAAGTTTTGAAATCAGAAAATGTGAATCTTCTACTTTATTCTTTTTCAGAATTGTTTTGGCTGTTCTGGGTGCCTTGCAATTCCATACAAATTTTAGAATCAGTATGTCAGTTTCTACAAAGAACTCTTCTGGGATTCCAGTAGACATTGTATTGATTATTCTAAGGGAGTATTACCATCTTAACAGCACAAAGTTTTTAGATCCATGATCATGAAGTGATTTTTCATTTAAATCTTTATTTCTTTCAACAATGTTTTATAGTTTTCAGAGTATGAGTTTTCACTTTCATTAAAATTAGCTTAAGTATTTTACTCTTCTCACTGCTATTGTGAATGGAATTATTTTCTTAATTTTCTTTTCAGATTGTTCATTTTTGGTATATAGTATATTGATTTTTGTACATTAATCTTCTATCCTGCAATCTTACTTGACTTGTATATTGGTTCCAATAGTTTTTCAGTGGATTCCTTAGGATTTTCTTAATACGAATCTATGAATAAAGATAGTTTTACTTCTTTCTTTATAATCTGAATGCCTTTTATTTCTTTTTTTGGAACATTCTTCATTGGCCTTTTTATTTATTTTAATTGAATTATAATTGATTTACAGTGTTGTGTTAATTTCTGCTGTACAACAGAGGGACTCAGATAAACATATACATATACATTCTTTTTTTTTTTCATTTATTTTTATTAGTTGGAGGTTAATTACTTTACAATATTGTAGTGGTTTTTGTCATACATTGACATGAATCAGCCATGGATTTACATGTATTCCTCATCCCGATCACTAATTGTCATGTCTAGGAGATTGAGTACAAATGTTGAATACAGTGATGAGAGCAGACTTTCTTGTTTCCAATCTTAGGGGAAAACTACCTGTTAAATACAATAATATTCACTATTGAATATAATAGTACCTGTGGGTCTGTATTCTGTGTTCTAAACCTTGACTTTTTTTTTTACATATTCATATCAATATCTACAAAGAACCTTTGTTCTCTTTAAAGGTGGCATGATATTCCATTGTATTGAGTATATCAAAAAAATTTTAGTCAAACTTCTGGTAAATATTTAGATGGCTTTTTTACATATAAGTCATGCTGTAATATGCAGTCTTGCTACATGTTATTTTACACCTGTATGTATATCTCTAGGATAAATGTTAAAAGAATTGTGTGATTTTGGTTGTTATAGTCATACTGCTCACTAGTGTGCTCCCACCAGAAAAAAAAATGTGTAAGTGTCTTCTGACGTACTCTCAACAACATAGTATATTACCAGAATTTTATCTTTGCCAGTCTCATAAAGAAATTAATATTTCAGCATAGTTTTAGTTGCATTTCTCTTATGAAGGAGATTGTGTATCTTTTCATATGTTTAAGAAGTATTTGAATTTCCTTTTTTGTGAAGATTTATTTTGTGAATATTTTTTGTAAAGATTCTCATTTTTAGTTTTTTGACATCTGTTTGGTTCTCCTAATTCTACAGTTATCTCTAAGAGTGGCTCAACTCCCTGAGTACCTAGAGATAGTTTATCTAATCTAAGAATTTGAGCTTTTTTTGGTTCACTAGATGACAAATTCTTTACTCATTAAATAATTCAATTCTAATTTAGTTATACTTATTTCATGCATTTTTTCAACAAAACATATCTCACCTTTTTTGACATGTATGTAGTAGCAAAGTAAAAATTGAATTCTCCATTCTCTTTTGTCTCATTTCTACTTTCTGCTCAAATTTTTTTACCAATTTTTAATTATTTGTGGATTGCTGTTGTCTTAGATCAAAAATCTCTGGAATAAAAGATGTCTGTTGGCCACAGTCACTCTTATCTCCTATTTATTTAATCGCTTTTTAAAGAAGTACTTAATTAGCAACTACTGTATATTTAGCCATGTTCTAAAAAGAAACAATATATAGTATTTTTGTTTTTAAGGGAGAAAGATAAGGTTACTACACATAATAATTATAACATTATCGTTACTAGATAATAGCATTTGTCACTTTACGTACAGTGCACAACTTTTGTTAAAAATTTTGTTTACCAGCGTGGACGAACTGTGCTTGCGCAAAATACCCAGAAGTTTTGAAAGAACTCTTTCTTCCCTGCAGTTCATTTTTCTAAGGTGCAGTGGTGAATAGGATTCTTAGAACTAGACATACAAGAGGGCTAGACTATATTTGTGTCAACTCCAGGTATTCTACAAAGTCAGTTATGGCATGTTCTTCCAAGTGCTTGTGGCAGGAGAAATATATTTTTATTGAGTTGTGTTAGATTTCTAATAATTCTTTTTCTTAAAGGAAACAAGACACATTTATTCAAATAGCATATATGATTCATTTCTGTCTCTGGTAAGTTTTCAGTATTTCCTTTGTCGTTTTGTTTGATTGTGTGAGCTGCATCACTTCAGTAGTGTCTGACCCTTTGTGATCCTATGGATTATAGTCCTCTAGGCCCTTCTGTCCATGAGCTTCTCCAGGCAGGAATGCTGGAGTAGATTGCCATCTCCTCCTCCCAGGGATCTTCCCGACTCAGGGATAAAACCCACATTTCTTAAGTCTCCTGCATTGGCAGGTGTGTTTCTTACCACTAGCGCCACCTGGGAAGCCTGCTTGATTAGTTAAATTCAAGTTGGTACTTGCCTCTTCAGTCAGTCAGTCAGTCAGTCAGCTCAGTTGCGTCCGACTCTTTGTGACCCCATAGACTGTAGCACACCAGACTTCCCTGACTTGCCTCTTGAAAGCTACTAAATAAATTTTGACTTGAGGTCTCAACTTCTTTCACATTATACAAGAACTTAAAAAGTTACATATTAACAAATATTGACCTATAGTTGCTTTCTTGGAAATACTAAAGTTTATATTAATTGAACCCAACTGTATTTCAGAAATTGATTTTCTGTATTAATTATAGCTGCAGTTTCACTTAGAAACATTTTCTTTCTCTGAGGATTTATGTGTTGTGTAGTGACATTTTTTTCCTACCGTAGAAGCAATCTGTAGGGTTGATGGGCAGACACCTTCAGGTATGTTTGTTTTTGTAGCACATTTCTGCCTTCTACTTGACTTCCTCTTTCTCTCTTGTAGGTAGTCTTTCCACATTCCCTCCTGTCCTCTCACAGCTTAGGAGCAATAAGATCAGTGAAGATAGAAAGGAAGGGAAAGGTATTAGAGTTTCCAAGCCTGTGATCTTTCCTGTTCCTCTACTTTTCCTGAAGACTTCAATTTAATCAAAAAGTAACATAGGATATTATAGAAAATATATTGGCTTTAGTACCTGAAAATTTTAAGCCAGTCATCATCTGTTCCCTGGAGCAACAGGTAATTCTTATAGCTCTTTGAGCAAGAGGATGGAGATGGACAGTGTGGGTGGTCATCTTGAACCATAGGAGTATAATTTAGCACATCTACACGAAGGAGCCATGCTAAGAAGCAACTCAACTAGCAGTCAGTGAGAGCATATATCACACTTGTACATGATTGATAATAATGTATAATATTTTAGATTAAATAATTAACTGTAAGATGATGATAGGGTAGCCTACTGTATAATCAAAAAGTTGAATAAGATTTAATAGGTAAGAGCTCAAGTTTGATGATGTTACCTCACTTAGCTGCTTACCAGTAGTGTGAACTCAGGCAGTCACTTTATCTCATTTTGCATTACCAGGGTCTGTGTCTATAAGGTGATGATGATAACAACATACCTACCTTAGCTGACTACACACATGCACACTCTGATACTGAACTTAGAATATATTTACTGGCACAAAACAAAAACCTTCAATAAATGTTCAGGTTCTTTTCTTCCTTTTTTTAAGCTTTCATATACTATTGTTAGAGTATTAAGACTATTTGCAAGGTTAATCATGCTAAATTGGATTTT
Source organism: Cervus canadensis (assembly GCF_019320065.1). Classification (NCBI taxonomy): domain Eukaryota; kingdom Metazoa; phylum Chordata; class Mammalia; order Artiodactyla; family Cervidae; genus Cervus; species Cervus canadensis. The sequence goes on along the minus strand of NC_057388.1, from coordinate 77,773,875 downwards.
TTTTAAACAACAAATATTTATATTAAAACAATTAGCAAGGGTTTCCCTGCTGGTCCAGTGGTTCAGGATTTACCTTACAGTGTGAGAGGCACTAGTTTGATCCCTAGTCGGGGAGGATCCCACATGCCACAGGGCACCTGAGCCCATGTGCCACAACTGATGATCCTGCACTCTGAAGCCCATAAGCTGCAATACCGAAGCCCGTGCTCCACGACAGGAGAGGCCACCGCAGTGAGAAACCCTTGCAACTAGAGAGTAGCCCCACTCTCTGCAACTGAAGAAAGCATGTGCATAGCACCAATAAGACCCAGCCCAGCCAAAAAATAAATGAATACATAAGTAAAAAACAATATTTCCAGCTTGTTTTATAAGAGCTAAGTAGTTGTGTATATTATTTTATTTTTTTTTCTTAGTGGTTATAATCATTCCATGATATGTTAAATGGTCTCATCATCTTCTCTTTGTCAGGCTTCTGTTAGGTTTAAGAAAATTATAGATTTACCTGTTCTCGCTCTTAGTGGCATCCCCTAGTCGTCTTAACACTTTTCACATCTAAATCTAATAGAAACTCATTGCTCTATTTAAATTACACATGGTCTTTTTGACAGTTTTGTTTCATAAAAATTATAATTTCTTCTTATCAGTTTATTTCATATGACTTAAAATTTCTTCGTTGGAGGTATTCCTTTAAAGTGTTGCTAATAGCCCCTCTCTTCCACTTATATTTATGTCATTATGACAACATTGTGACAATGTTGTGAATTATCTGGAAAATATATTTAAATGAAAAAAATGCATTTTTAAAATTAGAAGGTGTATGATTTAGAAGATGAGATACAAAAGCCAAGAATGTGAGATAGCTCATTAACAATTTTACATTGATATGTGTGAAATGATTTTTTAAATAAAATATTTAAAAGTAAAAGAAATAGAAGGTGTATTAGAATTCCGAAGGATCCACTCTGTATGGTAGAAATAACATGTACAGTATTATAGGTATCAGATAACGTTTAAACAATACTGTAACCACTTGAAATTTGCAATTTTTTCCTTCACTCACAGAACTAGAACTTAATATTTAAGTGTAAAACTTGTCATCTTACAAGGTTTCATTTATAAATTAAATCTTTATGCTTTTCCTGTAAGATGTTAGTTGCTCAGTCATGTCCAAGTTTGTGACTCCATGGACTATTGCCCACCAGGCTCCTCTCTCCACAGAATTCTCCAGGCAAGAGTACTGGAGTACTCACTTCACTTCCTCCTGGAGCAGCCCTTCCCTTCTCAAGGAGATCTTCCTGACCCAGGGTTTGAACCTGAGTCTACTGCATTGTCGGCAGATTCTTTACCCCCTGAGCCACCAGGGAACTTCCCTGGTGGTCCAATGGCTAAAACTCTGTGCTCAATAGGTTCAATACCAGGTCAAGGACGCAAGATCCCACATGCCCCAAGATGAGGCCAAATAAATTATGCTTTACTTGTCTTCAAAATCAGACAGCAACTGTTTATCAGAAAAACAACACTTAAAAGATACAGACTGTTTATAGTGTTCATTCTGAGTCTGAATTTAAAACTCTGCTTTACTGCCACTGTTAAAGAATATTTAGGACTATTTATTTCCCATGACAATGTAATTGATGGTTCATTTTCCGTGGAAAAGTTCAAGAATTGCCTTTCCTGAATTGTCCTTTTTGCTGAATTTTCAAAATGGAAAATTGTAACTTTAGGATTATGGGATTCTCAAAATGATTTTCATTGTTTTTTAAATGATAATCCATATCATGGTTATGCCCTTATTTTTATTGTGCTTAATCATCAAATAAGTATGGTTTAGTCATTTAGCCACTAAGTCATGTCCAACTCTTACAACTCCATGGACTGTAGCCTGCCAGGCTCCTCTGTCCGTGGGATTCTCCAGGCAAGAGTATTGGAGTGGGTTGCCATTTCCTTCTCCAAAATAAAGCATAAACAGTATCATTTGAGCCTAAACTAGAATGTCATTAGGAAATTCTGTTGGGTAGGCAATATACTACATTTAAAAAACTTTTAAAATTATCATTGGCCTATTCAGTTTTTCCGTAATTTAGTTATAAAAATGAGTTTTCCATTATCTTTAGGGTAGGAATAGAGGCCAAAGTTTATCATACTGCATGATAACATTTACTGTGAAATCTGTATATTACCTCTGATTGAAAGATTTGATTTCAGTAGATCAAACCATCAAGTAATATCTTTTAAAACTTTCAAAAGTTTTCAAGAAGAAAACCACAGTCTGAGCAAAGCAGTGTGTTATATACAGTATATAAAATATACTGGTATTTTTTTCAGGCTCATGAGAGGCTAGAAGATTCAAAACTAGAAGCTGTCAGTGATAACAACTTGGAATTAGTCAATGAAATTCTCGAAGATATCAGCCCTCTAATAAATGTGGATGAAGATGTGGCAGAACTGGTTGGTATACTCAAAGAGCCTCACTTCCAGGTAACTTTCTCTATTCTCTTCTTTCTAAGTCCCCTGTATTCCCAAAATATTCTTGTAGTAGTTTCTGTTTAAGATGAAGTTTTTAAAAGATTTAGGGCCATATTTTGCAAATTCCAACTTAGATGTTTTAATATCCTCATATGCTTATGCTACATAAACAGATACACATACTATATAGATGTACAGTGTCTGTCAAAGAAATGCATTAGAGTGGATTTTTGTTTGTGTAATTAAAAATGATAACAAACCTACTTCACCATCAGACCACATGCTTGGGACATTTTTCTCGCAGTGATAGTGGATTTTTCTTCCTTAATACCGCCGTTTCCCAGCCCTTCTTGGGACTAGTGATATGGCTTTTCAGTATTGCTTCTAAGACTGGGGTGCGGCTGATGACCTTAGAATATGAGAGAGCTGTAGGGGATAGAAACTATGACATACTTTCCACAGGGGCAAAAAATAAATTCAATTTAAGCATTTGTCTGTGTAGGTGAAGAGTTAATCAGTTTATCAAAGATGAATCAGTTTCAGAAGAGAGAAAGAAAAGTGGAAATTTCTTAGAAATCTGTAATTAAGACAATTTGGTATTGGGGCAGTATTAGAAAAATAGATTACCTGAAGAAAAGAGAAACCCCAGAAATACATCCTCAGACAAATGGCAGCTTGATTTATGAGACACTAGAGAACGCACTGGTCATAGCAAACACCCTTTTCCAACCACACAAGAGAAGACTCTACACATGGACATCACCAGATGGTCAACACCAAAATCAGATTGATTATATTCTTTGCAGCCAAGGATGGAGAAGCTCTATATAGTCAGCAAAAACAAGGCCGGGAGCTGACTCTGGCTCAGATCATGAACTCCTTATTGCCAAATTCAGACTTAAACTGAAGAAAGTAGGGAAAACCAGTAGACCCTTCAGGTATGACCTAAATCAAATCCCTTATGACTATACAGTGGAAGTGAGAAATAGATTTAAGGGACTAGATCTGATAGACAGAGAGCCTGATGAACTATGGACAAAGGTTCGTGACATTGTACAGGAGACAGGGATCAAGACCATCCCCATGGAAAAGAAATGCAAAAGGCAAAATGGTTGTCTGAGGAGGTCTTTCAAATAGCTGTGAAACGAAGAGAAGCAAAAAGCAAAGGAAAAAAGGAAAGATATTCCCATTTGAATGCAGAGTTCCAAAGAATAGCCAGGAGAGATAAGAAAGCCTTCCTCAGCAATCAATGCAAAAAAATAGAGGAAAACAACAGAATGGGAAAGACTAGAGATCTCTTCAAAAAAATTAGAGATACCAAGGGAATATTTCATGCAAAAATGGGCTCAATAAAGGACAGAAATGGCATGGACCTAACAGAAGCAGAAGATATTAAGAAGAGGTGGCAAGAATACACAGAACTATACAAAAAAGATCTTCACGACCCAGATAATCACAATGGTGTGATCACTCACCTAGAGCCAGACATCCTGGAATGTGGAAGTCAAGTGGGCCTTGGAAAGCATCACTACGAACAAAGCTAGTGGATGTGATGGAATTCCAGTTGAGCTATTTCAAATCCTAAAAGATGATGCTGTGAAAGTGCTGCACTCAGTATGCCAGCAAATTTGGAAAACTCAGCAGTGGCCACAGGACTGGAAAAGGTCTGTTTTCATTCCAGTCCCTAAGAAAGGCAATGCCAAAGAATGTCCAAACTACCGCACAATTGCACTCATCTCACACGCTAGTAAGGTAATGCTCAAAATTCTCGAAGCCAGGCTTCAGCAATATGTGAACCGAGAACTTCCAGATGTTCAAGCTGGTTTTAGAAAAGACAGAGGAACCAGAGGTCCAATTGCCAATATCTGCTGGATCATCGAAAAAGCAAGAGAGTTCCAGAAAAACATCTATTTCTGCTTTATTGACTATGCCAAAACCTTCGACTGTGTGGATCACAATAAACTTTGGAAAATTCTGAAGGAAATGGTATTAACAGACCACCTGACCTGCCTCTTGAGAAACCTGTATGCAGGTCAGGAAGTCACAGTTAGAAGTGGACATGGGACAACAGACTGGTTCCAAATAGGAAAAGGAGTACGTCAAGGCTGTATATTGTCACCCTGCTTATTTAACTTATATGCAGAGTACATCATGAGAAACACTGGGCTGGAAGAAGCACAAGCTGGAATCAAGATTGCCGGGAGAAATATCAATAACCTCAGATATGCAGATGACACCACCCTTATGGCAGAAAGTGAAAAGGAACTAAAAAGCCTCTTGATGAAAGTGAAAGAGGGGGAGGAGCCAAGATGGCAGAGGAGTAGGACGGGGAGACCACTTTCTCTCCTACAAATTCATCAAAAGAGTAACTGAACCCAGAGCAAACTTCACAAAACAACTTCTGATCGCTAGCTGAGGTCATCAGGCGCCCAGAAAAGCAGCCCATTGTCTTCGAAAGGAGGTAGGACAAAATATAAAAGATAAAAAGTGAGACAAAAGAGCTAAGGACGGAGATCCGTCCCAGGAAGGGAGTCTTAGGCGGCATTGCTTGGGGTAGGGTCTGGGCCTGAGTGCCCTGAGGACAACCGGAGGGAGTTTCTGTGAGTTGCCAACTTGAACTGTGGGAGAGCAAAAGAGAGAGAGAAAATTAACCCGGCAGTGTCCGTTTGCAGAACAAAGGGACCGAGAAAGTCCAAAGAAGAGCTCGCAGGCTGCAGACCGGCCCAGCCCTGCCAGAGGCAGGAGGCAGGAGGCAGGGGGGAGGGGAAGGTCGCGGAGAGACACAGGGCGCAGGCACCCTACCGGCGCGGGCGGGGACTGGGGCTGGGGACCGGAGGGCAGAAAGCGCACGCACCCGACTGGCGCCAGCGGAAACTGAGACTGGGTCCACGGAAGGGAGTGGGCGCGCCACACCTGGGGAGAGTGCGCCCACCAAGCCCCTGGCTGCCTGGACCACTCTGACGGGGAAGGCACAGAGAGCAGGCGCAGCTTTTTGTTCCACGCTTTTGTGGAACACCCGAGGGCTGGAACCTCGCATAGCGCGGGGCGCGCTCCATATAGAACAGCCGGGAGCCTGAGCAGCACAGACGGAGAAAGCAGCGTCCGCCCCTCCCGGCAGCGCCAGCCCCTCCCCTCAGAGCGACGGAACTAGCTACCTAAATAAGAGTCCACCTCCGCCCGCCTGTGTCAGGGCGGAAATGAGGCTCTGAAGAGACCGGCAAACGGAAGCCAAATAAACAAAGGGAACCGCCTCAGAAGTGACCGGTGCAACAGATTAAAATCCCTGTAGAAAACACCGGCTACACCGGAAGGGCCCTGTAGATATCGAGAAGTGTAAGCTGGAACAAGGAGCTATCTGAAACTGAGCCGAACCCACACTGACCGCAACAGCTCCAGAGAAATTCCTAGATATATTTTTACTTTTTTTTTTTTAAGTAAGAAAAAAATTTTTTTTTTCTTTTTTAATTTTTTCTCTTTTATTTTCCTTTAAAATTCCCTATTACTCCCCCATTACTCCTTAACTTTCATTTTCATAGATTTTTACGATTTTTTTTAATTAGGGGAAAAAATTTTTTTTTTTCTTTCTTTCTTTCTTTTCTTTTTTTTTCTTTTTTTCTTTTTTCTTCTTTTTTTCTTTCCTTTTTCTCTTCTATTTTCTATTTTTCTTTTTCTCTTATTTCTTTTAAAGTCCTCTAGTATTCCTCTACTACTCCTTAATTTTCATTTTCAATACACTATAACCTTACAAAAAAAAAAAAGAGAAGCCCTATTTTTTAACCGAAATTCAGTTCCCATTTTTATTCAGGAGTGTGTTGATTATTCTCTCCCAATCTTGACTCTCTGTGTTCTACCTCAGAACACCTCTATTTCCTCCTTTCCGCTTCTCTTCCCAATCCAATTCTGTGAATCTTTGTAGGTGTCTGAGCTACGGAGAACACTCGGGGAGCAGACAACTGCGTAGATCTGTCTCTCTCCTCTTGAGCCCCTTTTTCTCGTCCTGCTCATCTCTATCTCCCTCCTCCCTCTCCTCTTCTTCATGTAACTCTGTGAACCTCTCTGGGTGTCCCTAACCGGGGAGAATCTTTTTGCCATTAACCTAGAAGTTTTATTATCAGTGCTGTATAGTTGGAGAAGTCCTGAGACTAACTGAAATCCAGAAGCAGGAGACTTAAGCCCAAAACCTGAGAACACCAGAAAACTCCTGACTACATGGAACTTTAAGTAATAAATGACCGTCCAAAAGCCTCCATACCTACACTGAAACCAACCACCACCCAAGAGCCAATAAGTTTTAGAGCAAGACATACCATGCAAATTCTCCAGCAACACAGGAACATAGCCCTGAACATCAACATACAGGCTGCCCAAGGTCACACCTAACACATAGACCCATTTCAAAACTCATTACTGGGCACTCCACTGCTCTCCAAAGAGAAGAAATCAAGTTCCACGCACCAGAACACTGACGCAAGCTTCCCTAACCAGGAAACCTTGACAAGCCAATCGTCTAACCCCACCCACTGAGTAATCCTCCACAATAAAAAGGAGCCACAGACCTCCAGAATACAGAAAGTCCACTCCAGACACAGCAATCTAAACAAGATGAAAAGGCAAAGAAATACCCAACAGGTAAAGGAACATGAAAAATGCCCACCAAGTCAAACAAAAGAGGAGGAGATAGGGAATCTACCTGAAAAAGAATTTAGAATAATGATAATAAAAATGATCCAAAATCTTGAAAACAAAATGGAGTTACAGATAAATAGCCTGGAGACAAAGATTGAAAAGATACAAGAAATGTTTAATAAAGACCTAGAAGAAATAAAAAAGTCAATTAAAAATGAATAATGCAATGAATGAGATCAAAAACACTTTGGAGGAAACCAAGAGTAGAATAATGGAGGCAGAAGATAGGATAAGTGAGGTAGAAGATAAAATGGTGGAAATAAATGAAGCAGAGAGGAAAAAAGAAAAAGGATCAAAAGAAATGAGGACAACCTCAGGGACCTCTGGGACAATGTGAAACGCCCCAATATTCAAATCATAGGCGTCCCAGAAGAAGAAAACAAAAAGAAAGGCCATGAGAAAATACTCGAGGAGATAATAGCTGAAAACTTCCCTAAAATGGGGAAGGAAATAGCCACCCAAGTCCAAGAAACCCAGAGAGTCCCAAACAGGATAAACCCAAGGCGAAACACCCCAAGACACATATTAATCAAATTAACAAAGATCAAACACAAAGAACACATATTAAAAGCAGCAGGGAGAAACAACAAGTAACACACAAAGGGATTCCCATAAGGATAACAACTGATCTATCAATAGAAACCCTCCAGGCCAAAAGGGAATGGCAGGACGTACTGAAAGTAATGAAAGAGAATAACCTACAACCTAGATTACTGTATCCAGCAAGGATCTCATTCAGATATGAAGGAGAATTCAAAAGCTTTACAGATAAGCAAAAGCTGAGAGAATTCAGCACCACCAAACCAGCTCTTCAACAAATGCTGAAGAATCTTCTCTAGACAGGAAATGCAGAAAGGTGGTATAAACGTGAACCCAAAACAACAAAGTAAATGGCAACGGGACCACACCTATCAATAATTACCCTAAATGTAAATGGGTTGAATGCCCCAACCAAAAGACAAAGATTGGCTGAATGGATACAAAAACAAGACCCCTATATATGCTGTCTACAAGAGACCCACCTCAAAACAAGAGACACATACAGACTAAAAGTGAAGGGCTGGAAAAAAATATTTCATGCAAACGGAGACCAAAAGAAAGCAGGAGTCGCAATACTCATATCAGATAAAATAGACTTTCAAATAAAGGATGTGAAAAGAGACAAAGAAGGACACTACATAATGATCAAAGGATCAATCCAAGAAGAAGATATAACAATTATAAATATATATGCACCCAACATAGGAGCACCGCAATATTTACGGCAAACACTAACGAGTATGAAAGAGGAAATTAATAGTAACACAATAATAGTGGGAGACTTTAATACCCCACTCACAACTATGGATAGATCAACTAAACAGAAAATTAACAAGGAAACACAAACCTTAAATGACACAATGGACCAGCTAGACCTAATTGATATCTATAGGACATTTCACCCCAAAACAATCAACTTCACCTTTTTCTCAAGTGCACACGGAACCTTCTCCAGAATAGATCACATCCTGGGCCATAAATCTGGTCTTGGAAAATTCAAAAAAATTGAAATCATTCCAGTCATCTTTTCTGACCACAGTGCAGTAAGATTAGATCTCAATTACAGGAAAAAAATTGTTAAAAATTCAAACATATGGAGGCTAAATAACACGCTTCTGAATAACCAACAAATCATAGAAGAAATCAAAAAAGAAATCAAAATATGTATAGAAATGAATGAAAATGAAAACACAACAACCCAAAACCTATGGGACACTGTAAAAGCAGTGCTAAGGGAAGGTTCATAGCATTACAGGCTTACATCAAGAAACAAGAAAAAAGCCAAATAAATAACCTAACTCTACACCTAAAGCAATTAGAGAAGGAAGAAATGAAGAACCCCAGGGTTAGCAGAAGGAAAGAAATCTTAAAAATTAGGGCAGAAATAAATGCAAAAGAAACTAAAGAGACCATAGCAAAATCAACAAAGCTAAAAGCTGTTTTTTTGAAAAAATAA